>NC_133796.1:1180321-1187821 GCF_043250625.1 Sebastes fasciatus | reverse complement strand
TTCTGTTTAAACTCTTTTAAAGATGTTTTTTGTTTTGATTTTTAACATCGCTATGCAACAATACATTTATTAATATTCATAGCTTTTGATCAGATAATCAGATGTATTGATTATTATATTGATACGGAGCTGCATGAAGGAACATTTATGAGAAAACAAGTTTCACTTCAATCTCAGATTTGTTTTTCTTTTCACAGCGAGTCATAAAAACATGATTTCTTTATTAAACATTTTATATTTGTGAGTTTGATTATTCCTGATTGATCGAGTCGATCGGAGGACGTCGATTAACAGAAGAAATATTGATTAACATGAGAACGAGAACAGATGAAGGCTCCGATCAGGAACCGGATGTTTAAATCAATAAATCAATAACTAAATCAATAAAGTGACGACTCGGTGTGAAAACGTTTCAGTTGGAGAAAATAAAAGAAGCTTTTATTGTGAAATGTTTCTAATGTTGGAACCACTGCAGTGACCTTTGACCTCTGTACATCCACTTCCTGCTCTGTGATGTCATCGCTGTGTCAGCTGATTGTAAAATAAACAACTTTTTCTATCAGCTGTTGGTCTGATCGATCAATCGGTTCATTGATGAGCTGATCGACAGGAAATTAATCAATTACCTTCCTTCCTCTCCTTTCCTCTTTCACACCCTTCCCGCCTCCTTTCCTTCACTACCTCCTTCTTTCCTTCTCTGGTCTCATGAGAAAACTTTTTTAAATTTAATTAATTATTTTCTGTTTTTTTTTAAATAATTATTCTCAGTTTTCAGTCACAGTTTGGTTATATTATATTATATTATGTTAAGTTATATTATGTTATTATATTATATTATATTATGTTATGTTGTTATATTATATTATATTATGTTGTTATATTATTATATTATGTTATATTATATTGTTATATTATATTATATTATGTTATATTATTATATTATATTATGTTATGTTGTTATATTATTATATTATATTATATTATGTTATATTATTATATTATATTATGTTATATATTATTATATTGTTATATTATATTATATTATGCTGTTATATTATTATATTATGTTATATTATATTGTTATATTATGTTATATTATTATATTGTTATATTATATTATTATATTGTTATATTATTATATTATGTTATGTTATATTATTATATTATATTATGCTGTTATATTATTATGTTATATTATGTTATATTATTATATTATGTTATGTTATATTATATTATTATATTATATTATTATGTTATATTATGTTGTTATATTATTATATTATATTATGTTATGTTATATTATATTATGTTATACTATATTATATACATACAGGATGTAACCTCTGACCTCTGACCTCTGACCCGGGTCGGGTGTAACGTCTTAAAGGTCACCTATTATGCAAAATGCACTTTTCCATGTCTTTTAAACATCAATATCTGTCCCCAGTGTGTCTACAGGCCACCATAGTATCATAAAAGACCATCCTCTCTCTTTTTCTCCTCCTCCGTTTGTCCGGAAATGGGTGCAGAAAAAAAATTCGCTTTTTTCCTTGTATCCTGACGTCATTAGAGAAATGCAAGCCACGTGAGGGTTTCCTGGTCGAACCAGAGAGAACCTTCAGTAGCTGACCCCGCCCCACAGCGCGTCACTGTCTCTCCTCCTCAACCTAACTTGAGCAAAGTCTGCAAGAACCAGCAGAACAGGCTTCATGTACTCCCATCATCTAAATATAACATGTTCTTTCACAAAGGCTTTATGTAATTACACTGTTTAAACAGATGATATTTATATATTATATATATTTGATGTCATGCATGTAGCAGAGTACAGGTAGTAAATAGTGACTTGTAAGCAACACAACACATTTCTGTTTCACAGTCAAACTTTATTTGAGTAGACAGATGACAATATTAATTATTCACAGCATTTGTAATCATCTCACCTGTTAGTTAGTTATGATGACATGGTACAGGAGAAAGTCTTCAGCTCCGGTAAACTATGGTAAGCTAAGCTCCGGTGGTCTGTAGTCATGGTAACACAGAGACAGCTACTACTGTAACTAATATACCATTACTCTGATCTTCCATACATTTATCTTTTAGCAGAAATAATGAACTGACTACTGTTTCACATCTTCTATTTTCCACCCTGATGGTCGCTGTGTTTACACACCGTGTCATAGCGGTAGCATGTAGCTAACGGGTTAGCTCTGTATCTCCCATCTGCTTTCAGCTATCTGCTCCGGGTTAGCTTTGTATCTCCATGTAAACAGAGCCATCTGCCCACAGCTGTCTGCTCTCAGCTGTCTGCTCTCAGCTGTCTGCTCACAGCTGTCTGCTCACAGCTGTCTGCTCTCAGCTGTCTGCTCTCAGCTGTCTGCTCACAGCTGTCTGCTCACAGCTGTCTGCTCTCAGCTGTCTGCTCACAGCTGTCTGCTCTCAGCTGTCTGCTCACAGCTGTCTGCTCTCAGCTGTCTGCTCTCAGCTGTCTGCTCTCAGCTGTCTGCTCACAGCTGTCTGCTCTCAGCTGTCTGCTCACAGCTATCTGCTCTCAGCTATCTGCTCTCAGCTGTCTGCTCTCAGCTGTCTGCTCTCAGCTGTCTGCTCTCAGCTGTCTGCTCTCAGCTATCTGCTCTCAGCTGTCTGCTCTCAGCTATCTGCTCACAGCTGTCTGCTCTCAGCTGTCTGCTCTCAGCTGTCTGCTCTCAGCTGTCTGCTCTCAGCTGTCTGCTCACAGCTGTCTGCTCTCAGCTGTCTGCTCTCAGCTATCTGCTCTCAGCTGTCTGCTCTCAGCTATCTGCTCTCAGCTGTCTGCTCTCAGCTATCTGCTCACAGCTGTCTGCTCTCAGCTGTCTGCTCTCAGCTATCTGCTCTCAGCTGTCTGCTCTCAGCTATCTGCTCACAGCTGTCTGCTCTCAGCTGTCTGCTCTCAGCTGTCTGCTCTCAGCTATCTGCTCTCAGCTATCTGCTCACAGCTATCTGCTCTCAGCTGTCTGCTCTCAGCTGTCTGCTCTCAGCTATCTGCTCACAGCTATCTGCTCTCAGCTGTCTGCTCTCAGCTGTCTGCTCTCAGCTGTCTGCTCTCAGCTGTCTGCTCTCAGCTGTCTGCTCTCAGCTATCTGCTCTCAGCTGTCTGCTCTCAGCTATCTGCTCACAGCTGTCTGCTCTCAGCTGTCTGCTCTCAGCTATCTGCTCTCAGCTGTCTGCTCTCAGCTATCTGCTCACAGCTGTCTGCTCTCAGCTGTCTGCTCTCAGCTGTCTGCTCTCAGCTATCTGCTCTCAGCTATCTGCTCACAGCTATCTGCTCTCAGCTATCTGCTCACAGCTGTCTGCTCTCAGCTGTCTGCTCTCAGCTGTCTGCTCTCAGCTATCTGCTCTCAGCTATCTGCTCACAGCTATCTGCTCTCAGCTGTCTGCTCTCAGCTGTCTGCTCTCAGCTATCTGCTCACAGCTATCTGCTCTCAGCTGTCTGCTCTCCTCTGGGATGATTCTGTCGGTCATTTCTCACAGATGGATCTGTAAAGACAGACGTAAAACAGAGTGTGTGTTTACGGTTTACAGAGTTGATGCATGAGGTAAACACTGAGTTAACTAACAGAGATATAAACAGCATTATTTACCTGAGAGAAACCGTCAGGAAAACCTGGAATCTGGACCGCAGATGTTCATCATGTGTCGCCGATTTCTGATCAGATTCCTCCGGTAACGTGCGCTGGGTGAAGTTTCTGGTTTATAAACTTTAAAGTGGTTTATAAGCTCTATTCTAGCTGCTATCTCTCCCTGCTCTCAGGCCGCGAGGGGGGCGGGGAGGGTGACGCTGTTGTTGAGGACGTTTGATTGACAGAAAACGCTGACCAATCAGAGCAGAGTGGGAGGAGACAGAGGCTACAGACACAGAAATCAGCACTTTTGGAAATGGGCTGAAACAGAGGTTATAGAGACATGCTGGAATGCAGGATCTGATTGTTTTTTTGAAAAAAAACCCTTCAGAGACATGGTTTGGAGGTGTCTGAGACCTATAATAACTAGTTTAAATGGAGTATAATATGTGACCTTTAAACTGACTTCAGCTTCAATGGATGAAATGTTCATCAGGTAAAAGAGACTCACCTGAGCTGCAGCTGAAGTGAAGCTGTAGGACGATCAGCTGACCTCAGATCACCTGGTAGTTAATAAAGGTTCTGACTCACCGAGCCGACGGTCGGTCGACGGTTGTCCGTCTGGTCTTCTCCGTGTGTCCTCACCGTCGGCTCTCGTCTGACTGGGTCAGAGGTTTTTCAGCTGATTCAGGGGGTTGAATCAGAGTTGGAGCTCTGCTACTAGCTACTGGCACTACTAGCTACTGGCACTACTAGCTACTGGCGCTACTAGTTACTAGCTACTGGCGCTACTAGCTACTGGCGCTACTAGTTACTAGCTACTGGCACTACTCGCTACTGGCGCTACTAGCTACTGGCACTACTGGCACTACTAGCTACTGGCGCTACTAGCTACTGGCGCTACTAGTTACTAGCTACTGGCACTACTCGCTACTGGCACTACTAGCTACTAGCTACTGGCACTACTAGCTACCGGCACTTCTAGCTACTAGCTACTGGCACTTCTAGCTACTAGCTACTGGCACTACTAGCTACTGACACTACTAGCTACCGGCACTTCTAGCTACTAGCTACTGGCACTACTAGCTACTAGCTACTGGCACTTCTAGCTACTAGCTACTGGCACTTCTAGCTACTAGCTACTGGCACTACTAGCTACTAGCTACTGGCACTACTAGCTACTGGCACTACTAGCTACTGGCACTACTAGCTACTAGCACTACTAGCTACTGGCACTACTAGCTACTAGCTACTAGCACTACTAGCTACTAGCACTACTAGCTACTGGCACTACTAGCTACTAGCACTACTAGCTACTGGCACTACTAGCTACTAGCACTACTAGCTACTGGCACTTCTAGCTACTGGCACTTCTAGCTACTAGTTACTGGCACTACTAGCTACTGGCACTACTAGTTACTGGCACTACTAGCTACTAGCACTACTAGCTACTGGCACTACTAGCTACTAGCACTACTAGCTACTGGCACTACTAGCTACTAGCACTACTAGCTACTGGCACTACTAGCTACTGGCACTACTAGCTACTAGCACTACTAGCTACTGGCACTTCTAGCTACTAGCTACTGGCACTACTAGCTACTGGCACTACTAGCTACTAGCACTACTAGCTACTGGCACTTCTAGCTACTAGCTACTGGCACTACTAGCTACTAGCACTACTAGCTACTGACACTACTAGCTACCGGCACTTCTAGCTACTAGCTACTGGCACTACTAGCTACTAGCTACTGACACTACTAGCTACCGGCACTTCTAGCTACTAGCTACTGGCACTTCTAGCTACTAGCTACTGGCACTTCTAGCTACTAGCTACTGGCACTACTAGCTACTAGCACTACTAGCTACTGACACTACTAGCTACCGGCCGATAGCCGGTTGTTTGTGAACAGAGAGGTGAATCCATCACCACGGTAACAGCTGACAGCCCGTTGGTGGATTAGAAGATAATAAGTTAGTTTTAGCAGCAGTTAGCATCCGAGCTAACACTACAGGACACCATGGATCTCCAGAGACGGGTCAGTTTTAACAAACTCATGTTTATTATTCAAGTAAGAAAAAGTGACATTTATTTACACACATGTACAGTTAGTCCAGCTGATCCTGGACCAGCTCTGATCCTGGACCAGCTCTGATCCTGGACCAGCTCTGATCCTGGACCAGCTCCGTCCTCACAGACGGACTCTGGATCAGAGAACAACAACACCAACAGAGAGCAGCTACAGCAGATCAACTCTAACGGTTCATATTTACACATCAGACTCTACTGGACATAAATACAACTACATCTAATCTGAACCAAGTCTAACAGGAACAGTCCAACTGTCAGGACACTGAAGACGGCAGGACGCAGACCCACCTGCAGACAGACAGACAGAGAGAGAGACAGACAGACAGACAGAGAGAGAGACAGAGAGAGACAGACAGACAGACAGACAGAGAGAGAGACAGAGAGAGACAGACAGACAGACAGAGAGAGAGAGAGGTGGCTTTAATGACATTTATTCCCCGGCTACAGACCGTTGCTACGTCTAACTAGTATAAATTCACTCACAGTCGAGTCCATCAGGTCAGCTGATCACACGATGGTCGCCGGGCTAATAACTGGACCTGCTTTCTGAGGACAGACAGGTAGAGAGACAGACAGGTAGAGAGACAGACAGGTAGAGAGACAGGTAGAGAGACAGGTAGAGAGACAGACAGGTAGAGACAGGTAGAGAGACAGACAGGTAGAGAGACAGGTAGAGAGACAGACAGGTAGAGAGACAGGTAGAGAGACAGGTAGAGAGACAGGTAGAGAGACAGACAGGTAGAGACAGGTAGAGAGACAGACAGGTAGAGAGACAGGTAGAGACAGACAGGTAGAGACAGGTAGAGAGACAGACAGGTAGAGAGACAGGTAGAGAGACAGACAGGTAGAGACAGGTAGAGAGACAGACAGGTAGAGACAGGTAGAGAGACAGACAGGTAGAGAGACAGGTAGAGAGACAGGTAGAGAGACAGACAGGTAGAGAGACAGGTAGAGAGACAGGTAGAGAGACAGACAGGTAGAGACAGGTAGAGAGACAGACAGGTAGAGAGACAGGTAGAGACAGACAGGTAGAGACAGGTAGAGAGACAGACAGGTAGAGAGACAGGTAGAGAGACAGGTAGAGAGACAGACAGGTAGAGAGACAGGTAGAGAGACAGGTAGAGAGACAGACAGGTAGAGAGACAGGTAGAGAGACAGACTGTTACTATAAGCTCTGAACTGGACAGTTTAGTTTTCTCTGCTAACAGAAACTTTTCTTTCCGTCAATAAGTGATGAAGAGTTTAATGATGACATCATCATCATCATCATCAGACCTGAGGTCTGAACTACCTGCTGCGTTCACACCACAGCTAATCTTCACCTTTCTTTACTTTACTAGTTAAACTGCCGGTATCATCTCTGTCCATTCTAGAGAGGAGGAGCAGCTCGTCTCCATGGAAACCAACAACATGTCCTCCATCAACCATGGAGGAAATATTCTCTGTAGCTGCTTTGTTCATGTTGGTGAAGTCCCAGATATGTCAGAGAACCAAACGCCGTCGTGTCTGGGATCATAACGTCACCCGGCGGCGAGCTGTATTCACACACAGTGACATCACACTGACTGTATCTAGCAGCCACACGTCTCTACTGCGGTATGAACCCAACATAATAACAGATTTAATATCAATAAACTGATCAAAACGATGCTGAATAACTACATCGTGATGCTGATCGGTAAACAGTCTGAATTCATGCTTTGTCAGGTCCGTTACCATGACGACAAGCAGACGACTGTTAAAATGCTTGTTTTGTGAATGGAGTCTGGTTGGATCAGAGCCAGGCTATGAAGCTGCTGGATCCCGGTG
>NC_133796.1:1147821-1175321 GCF_043250625.1 Sebastes fasciatus | reverse complement strand
TTCATCAACATGTGTGTGTGTGTGTGTGTGTGTGTGTGTGTGTGTGTGTGTGTGTGTGTGTGTGTGTGTGTGTCCTACGTGTCTGAGGAAGCAGTGAGGGACTCTCAGCGGGTGCCTCCAGCAGGCCTCCAGCTCTCGGAGGAAGAACTGACTGTGGAAGTCCAGCAGCTTCTCCAGGTTCCCAAAGACCACGGAGCGTTTCCCCCTCAGGTCCTGGGGCAGGTCGGCCCGGTCCATCTCTGGGAAGTACTGATGGATGATGTACCGCAGGGAGCGCACGTACTCCCTCTCCGTGGTCACCATCTCCTCCACCACGTGACGCAGCTTACTGCAGAGACACACACACATCCCATAGTATCATATTATCACCAGCCATGTCCTCCCTCTCCGTCTCCGTCTCCGTCCTCCGCTCAGAGAGGAAGTACTCACACCCTTTACTCAGGTACAAGTATTTGAAAAGTACACAAGTATCCTGACTGTGTACTCCGGTATCAGCAGCACTGAAAGCATTGTATATTAATATTATTATTAATGATGCATTCATGTGCGTCCCATAATGTCGTAACAAACATCATATACTGATAAGAAGTGAGGTCAAGAGTTGGTTCCAGCAGCAGAGCTACGCTTCCACCATGTTGGACTGAAAGAGACGACCAGACGCCAGTAACACGTCCTCCTACAAAGAGACGACCAGACGCCAGTAACACGTCCTCCTACAAAGAGACGACCAGACGCCAGTAAAACGTCCTCCTACAAAGAGACGACCAGACGCCAGTAACACGTCCTCCTACAAAGAGACGACCAGACGCCAGTAAAACGTCCTCCTACAAAGAGACGACCAGACGCCAGTAACACGTCCTCCTACAAAGAGACGACCAGACGCCAGTAACACGTCCTCCTACAAAGAGACGACCAGACGCCAGTAACACGTCCTCCTACAAAGAGACGACCAGACGCCAGTAACACGTCCTCCTACAAAGAGACGACCAGACGCCAGTAACACGTCCTCCTACAAAGAGACGACCAGACGCCAGTAACACGTCCTCCTACAAAGGGACGACCAGACGCCAGTAACACGTCCTCCTACAAAGAGACGACCAGACGCCAGTAACACGTCCTCCTACAAAGAGACGACCAGACGCCAGTAACACGTCCTCCTACAAAGAGACGACCAGACGCCAGTAACACGTCCTCCTACAAAGAGACGACCAGACGCCAGTAACACGTCCTCCTACAAAGGGACGACCAGACGCCAGTAACACGTCCTCCTACAAAGGGACGACCAGACGCCAGTAACACGTCCTCCTACAAAGAGACGACCAGACGCCAGTAACACGTCCTCCTACAAAGGGACGACCAGACGCCAGTAACACGTCCTCCTACAAAGGGACGACCAGACGCCAGTAAAACGTCCTCCTACAAAAAGACGACCAGACGCCAGTAACACGTCCTCCTACAAAGAGACGACCAGACGCCAGTAACACGTCCTCCTACAAAGAGACGACGAGACGCCAGTAACACGTCCTCCTACAAAGAGACGACTAGACGCCAGTAACACGTCCTCCTACAAAGAGACGACTATACGCCAGTAACACGTCCTCCTACAAAGAGACGACCAGACGCCAGTAACACGTCCTCCTACAAAGAGACGACCAGACGCCAGTAACACGTCCTCCTACAAAGGGACGACCAGACGCCAGTAACACGTCCTCCTACAAAGGGACGACCAGACGCCAGTAAAACGTCCTCCTACAAAGAGACGACTATACGCCAGTAACACGTCCTCCTACAAAGAGACGACCAGACGCCAGTAACACGTCCTCCTACAAAGAGACGACCAGACGCCAGTAACACGTCCTCCTACAAAGAGACGTCCAGACGCCAGTAAAACGTCCTCCTACAAAGAGACGACGAGACGCCAGTAAAACGTCCTCCTACAAAGAGACGACTAGACGCCAGTAACACGTCCTCCTACAAAGAGACGACCAGACGCCAGTAACACGTCCTCCTACAAAGAGACGACTAGACGCCAGTAACACGTCCTCCTACAAAGAGACGACCAGACGCCAGTAACACGTCCTCCTACAAAGAGACGACTAGACGCCAGTAACACGTCCTCCTACAAAGAGACGACCAGACGCCAGTAACACGTCCTCCTACAAAGAGACGACTATACGCCAGTAACACGTCCTCCTACAAAGAGACGTCCAGACGCCAGTAAAACGTCCTCCTACAAAGAGACGACTATACGCCAGTAAAACGTCCTCCTACAAAGAGACGACTAGACGCCAGTAACACGTCCTCCTACAAAGAGACGACCAGACGCCAGTAAAACGTCCTCCTACAAAGAGACGACCAGACGCCAGTAACACGTCCTCCTACAAAGAGACGACTAGACGCCAGTAACACGTCCTCCTACAAAGAGACGACCAGACGCCAGTAAAACGTCCTCCTACAAAGAGACGACCAGACGCCAGTAACACGTCCTCCTACAAAGAGACGACCAGACGCCAGTAACACGTCCTCCTACAAAGAGACGACTATACGCCAGTAAAACGTCCTCCTACAAAGAGACGACCAGACGCCAGTAACACGTCCTCCTACAAAGAGACGACCAGACGCCAGTAACACGTCCTCCTACAAAGAGACGACCAGACGCCAGTAAAACGTCCTCCTACAAAGAGACGACTAGACGCCAGTAACACGTCCTCCTACAAAGAGACGACCAGACGCCAGTAAAACGTCCTCCTACAAAGAGACGACTAGACGCCAGTAACACGTCCTCCTACAAAGAGACGACCAGACGCCAGTAAAACGTCCTCCTACAAAGAGACGACCAGACGCCAGTAACACGTCCTCCTACAAAGAGACGACTAGACGCCAGTAACACGTCCTCCTACAAAGAGACGACCAGACGCCAGTAAAACGTCCTCCTACAAAGAGACGACCAGACGCCAGTAACACGTCCTCCTACAAAGAGACGACTATACGCCAGTAAAACGTCCTCCTACAAAGAGACGACCAGACGCCAGTAACACGTCCTCCTACAAAGAGACGACCAGACGCCAGTAACACGTCCTCCTACAAAGAGACGACCAGACGCCAGTAAAACGTCCTCCTACAAAGAGACGACTAGACGCCAGTAACACGTCCTCCTACAAAGAGACGACCAGACGCCAGTAAAACGTCCTCCTACAAAGAGACGACTAGACGCCAGTAACACGTCCTCCTACAAAGAGACGACCAGACGCCAGTAAAACGTCCTCCTACAAAGAGACGACTAGACGCCAGTAACACGTCCTCCTACAAAGAGACTAGACGCCAGTAACACGTCCTCCTACAAAGAGACGACCAGACGCCAGTAAAACGTCCTCCTACAAAGAGACGACTAGACGCCAGTAACACGTCCTCCTACAAAGAGACGACTAGACGCCAGTAACACGTCCTCCTATAAAGAGACGACCAGACGCCAGTAACACGTCCTCCTACAAAGAGACGACCAGACGCCAGTAACACGTCCTCCTACAAAGAGACGACCAGACGCCAGTAACACGTCCTCCTACAAAGAGACGACTAGACGCCAGTAACACGTCCTCCTACAAAGAGACGACGAGACGCCAGTAACACGTCCTCCTACAAAGAGACGACGAGACGCCAGTAACACGTCCTCCTATAAAGAGACGACCAGACGCCAGTAACACGTCCTCCTACAAAGAGACGACCAGACGCCAGTAACACGTCCTCCTACAAAGAGACGACCAGACGCCAATAAAACGTCCTCCTACAAAGAGACGACTAGACGCCAGTAACACGTCCTCCTACAAAGAGACGACCAGACGCCAGTAAAACGTCCTCCTTACAAAGAGACGACCAGACGCCAGTAAAACGTCCTCCTACAAAGAGACGACCAGACGCCAGTAAAACGTCCTCCTACAAAGAGACGACTATACGCCAGTAACACGTCCTCCTACAAAGAGACGTCCAGACGCCAGTAAAACGTCCTCCTACAAAGAGACGACTATACGCCAGTAAAACGTCCTCCTACAAAGAGACGACCAGACGCCAGTAACACGTCCTCCTACAAAGAGACGACTATACGCCAGTAACACGTCCTCCTACAAAGAGACGACCAGACGCCAGTAACACGTCCTCCTACAAAGAGACGACCAGACGCCAGTAACACGTCCTCCTACAAAGAGACGACCAGACGCCAGTAACACGTCCTCCTACAAAGAGACGACCAGACGCCAGTAACACGTCCTCCTACAAAGAGACGACCAGACGCCAGTAACACGTCCTCCTACAAAGAGACGACCAGACGCCAGTAAAATGTCCTCCTACAAAGAGACGACTAGACGCCAGTAACACGTCCTCCTACAAAGAGACGACCATACGCCAGTAACACGTCCTCCTACAAAGAGACGACTAGACGCCAGTAACACGTCCTCCTACAAAGAGACGACCAGACGCCAGTAACACGTCCTCCTACAAAGGGACGTCCAGACGCCAGTAAAACGTCCTCCTACAAAGAGACGACCAGACGCCAGTAACACGTCCTCCTACAAAGAGACGACCAGACGCCAGTAACACGTCCTCCTACAAAGAGACGACCAGACGCCAGTAACACGTCCTCCTACAAAGAGACGACCAGACGCCAGTAACACGTCCTCCTACAAAGAGACGACCAGACGCCAGTAACACGTCCTCCTACAAAGAGACGACCAGACGCCAGTAACACGTCCTCCTACAAAGAGACGACCAGACGCCAGTAAAACGTCCTCCTACAAAGAGACGACTAGACGCCAGTAACACGTCCTCCTACAAAGAGACGACCATACGCCAGTAACACGTCCTCCTACAAAGAGACGACTAGACGCCAGTAACACGTCCTCCTACAAAGAGACGACCAGACGCCAGTAACACGTCCTCCTACAAAGGGACGTCCAGACGCCAGTAAAACGTCCTCCTACAAAGAGACGACCAGACGCCAGTAACACGTCCTCCTACAAAGGGACGACCAGACGCCAGTAACACGTCCTCCTACAAAAAGACGACCAGACGCCAGTAACACGTCCTCCTACAAAAAGACGACCAGACGCCAGTAACACGTCCTCCTACAAAAAGACGACCAGACGCCAGTAAAACGTCCTCCTACAAAGAGACGACCAGACGCCAGTAACACGTCCTCCTACAAAGAGACGACCAGACGCCAGTAACACGTCCTCCTACAAAGAGACGACCAGACGCCAGTAACACGTCCTCCTACAAAGAGACGACCAGACGCCAGTAAAACGTCCTCCTACAAAGAGACGACTAGACGCCAGTAACACGTCCTCCTACAAAGAGACGACCAGACGCCAGTAAAACGTCCTCCTACAAAGAGACGACTAGACGCCAGTAACACGTCCTCCTACAAAGAGACGACCAGACGCCAGTAAAACGTCCTCCTACAAAGAGACGACTAGACGCCAGTAACATGTCCTCCTACAAAGAGACGACTAGACGCCAGTAACACGTCCTCCTACAAAGAGACGACCAGACGCCAGTAAAACGTCCTCCTACAAAGAGACGACTAGACGCCAGTAACACGTCCTCCTACAAAGAGACGACTAGACGCCAGTAACACGTCCTCCTACAAAGAGACGACCAGACGCCAGTAACACGTCCTCCTACAAAGAGACGACCAGACGCCAGTAACACGTCCTCCTACAAAGAGACGACCAGACGCCAGTAACACGTCCTCCTACAAAGAGACGACCAGACGCCAGTAACACGTCCTCCTACAAAGAGACGACTAGACGCCAGTAACACGTCCTCCTACAAAGAGACGACCAGACGCCAATAAAACGTCCTCCTACAAAGAGACGACCAGACGCCAGTAAAACGTCCTCCTTACAAAGAGACGACCAGACGCCAGTAAAACGTCCTCCTACAAAGAGACGACCAGACGCCAGTAAAACGTCCTCCTACAAAGAGACGACTATACGCCAGTAACACGTCCTCCTACAAAGAGACGTCCAGACGCCAGTAAAACGTCCTCCTACAAAGAGACGACTATACGCCAGTAAAACGTCCTCCTACAAAGAGACGACCAGACGCCAGTAACACGTCCTCCTACAAAGAGACGACTATACGCCAGTAACACGTCCTCCTACAAAGAGACGACCAGACGCCAGTAACACGTCCTCCTACAAAGAGACGACCAGACGCCAGTAACACGTCCTCCTACAAAGAGACGACCAGACGCCAGTAACACGTCCTCCTACAAAGAGACGACCAGACGCCAGTAACACGTCCTCCTACAAAGAGACGACCAGACGCCAGTAACACGTCCTCCTTACAAAGAGACGACCAGACGCCAGTAAAACGTCCTCCTACAAAGAGACGACCAGACGCCAGTAACACGTCCTCCTACAAAGAGACGACCAGACGCCAGTAAAACGTCCTCCTACAAAGAGACGACTAGACGCCAGTAACACGTCCTCCTACAAAGAGACGACCATACGCCAGTAACACGTCCTCCTACAAAGAGACGACTAGACGCCAGTAACACGTCCTCCTACAAAGAGACGACCAGACGCCAGTAACACGTCCTCCTACAAAGGGACGTCCAGACGCCAGTAAAACGTCCTCCTACAAAGAGACGACCAGACGCCAGTAACACGTCCTCCTACAAAGGGACGACCAGACGCCAGTAACACGTCCTCCTACAAAAAGACGACCAGACGCCAGTAACACGTCCTCCTACAAAAAGACGACCAGACGCCAGTAAAACGTCCTCCTACAAAGAGACGACTAGACGCCAGTAACACGTCCTCCTACAAAGAGACGACCAGACGCCAATAAAACGTCCTCCTACAAAGAGACGACTAGACGCCAGTAACACGTCCTCCTACAAAGAGACGACCAGACGCCAGTAAAACGTCCTCCTTACAAAGAGACGACCAGACGCCAGTAAAACGTCCTCCTACAAAGAGACGACCAGACGCCAGTAAAACGTCCTCCTACAAAGAGACGACTATACGCCAGTAACACGTCCTCCTACAAAGAGACGTCCAGACGCCAGTAAAACGTCCTCCTACAAAGAGACGACTATACGCCAGTAAAACGTCCTCCTACAAAGAGACGACCAGACGCCAGTAACACGTCCTCCTACAAAGAGACGACTATACGCCAGTAACACGTCCTCCTACAAAGAGACGACCAGACGCCAGTAACACGTCCTCCTACAAAGAGACGACCAGACGCCAGTAACACGTCCTCCTACAAAGAGACGACCAGACGCCAGTAACACGTCCTCCTACAAAGAGACGACCAGACGCCAGTAACACGTCCTCCTACAAAGAGACGACCAGACGCCAGTAACACGTCCTCCTACAAAGAGACGACCAGACGCCAGTAAAATGTCCTCCTACAAAGAGACGACTAGACGCCAGTAACACGTCCTCCTACAAAGAGACGACCATACGCCAGTAACACGTCCTCCTACAAAGAGACGACTAGACGCCAGTAACACGTCCTCCTACAAAGAGACGACCAGACGCCAGTAACACGTCCTCCTACAAAGGGACGTCCAGACGCCAGTAAAACGTCCTCCTACAAAGAGACGACCAGACGCCAGTAACACGTCCTCCTACAAAGAGACGACTATACGCCAGTAACACGTCCTCCTACAAAGAGACGACCAGACGCCAGTAACACGTCCTCCTACAAAGAGACGACCAGACGCCAGTAACACGTCCTCCTACAAAGAGACGACCAGACGCCAGTAACACGTCCTCCTACAAAGAGACGACCAGACGCCAGTAACACGTCCTCCTACAAAGAGACGACCAGACGCCAGTAAAACGTCCTCCTACAAAGAGACGACTAGACGCCAGTAACACGTCCTCCTACAAAGAGACGACCATACGCCAGTAACACGTCCTCCTACAAAGAGACGACTAGACGCCAGTAACACGTCCTCCTACAAAGAGACGACCAGACGCCAGTAACACGTCCTCCTACAAAGGGACGTCCAGACGCCAGTAAAACGTCCTCCTACAAAGAGACGACCAGACGCCAGTAACACGTCCTCCTACAAAGGGACGACCAGACGCCAGTAACACGTCCTCCTACAAAAAGACGACCAGACGCCAGTAACACGTCCTCCTACAAAAAGACGACCAGACGCCAGTAACACGTCCTCCTACAAAAAGACGACCAGACGCCAGTAAAACGTCCTCCTACAAAGAGACGACCAGACGCCAGTAACACGTCCTCCTACAAAGAGACGACCAGACGCCAGTAACACGTCCTCCTACAAAGAGACGACCAGACGCCAGTAACACGTCCTCCTACAAAGAGACGACCAGACGCCAGTAAAACGTCCTCCTACAAAGAGACGACTAGACGCCAGTAACACGTCCTCCTACAAAGAGACGACCAGACGCCAGTAAAACGTCCTCCTACAAAGAGACGACTAGACGCCAGTAACACGTCCTCCTACAAAGAGACGACCAGACGCCAGTAAAACGTCCTCCTACAAAGAGACGACTAGACACCAGTAACATGTCCTCCTACAAAGAGACGACTAGACGCCAGTAACACGTCCTCCTACAAAGAGACGACCAGACGCCAGTAAAACGTCCTCCTACAAAGAGACGACTAGACGCCAGTAACACGTCCTCCTACAAAGAGACGACTAGACGCCAGTAACACGTCCTCCTACAAAGAGACGACCAGACGCCAGTAACACGTCCTCCTACAAAGAGACGACCAGACGCCAGTAACACGTCCTCCTACAAAGAGACGACCAGACGCCAGTAACACGTCCTCCTACAAAGAGACGACCAGACGCCAGTAACACGTCCTCCTACAAAGAGACGACTAGACGCCAGTAACACGTCCTCCTACAAAGAGACGACCAGACGCCAATAAAACGTCCTCCTACAAAGAGACGACCAGACGCCAGTAAAACGTCCTCCTTACAAAGAGACGACCAGACGCCAGTAAAACGTCCTCCTACAAAGAGACGACCAGACGCCAGTAAAACGTCCTCCTACAAAGAGACGACTATACGCCAGTAACACGTCCTCCTACAAAGAGACGTCCAGACGCCAGTAAAACGTCCTCCTACAAAGAGACGACTATACGCCAGTAAAACGTCCTCCTACAAAGAGACGACCAGACGCCAGTAACACGTCCTCCTACAAAGAGACGACTATACGCCAGTAACACGTCCTCCTACAAAGAGACGACCAGACGCCAGTAACACGTCCTCCTACAAAGAGACGACCAGACGCCAGTAACACGTCCTCCTACAAAGAGACGACCAGACGCCAGTAACACGTCCTCCTACAAAGAGACGACCAGACGCCAGTAACACGTCCTCCTTACAAAGAGACGACCAGACGCCAGTAAAACGTCCTCCTACAAAGAGACGACCAGACGCCAGTAACACGTCCTCCTACAAAGAGACGACCAGACGCCAGTAAAACGTCCTCCTACAAAGAGACGACTAGACGCCAGTAACACGTCCTCCTACAAAGAGACGACCATACGCCAGTAACACGTCCTCCTACAAAGAGACGACTAGACGCCAGTAACACGTCCTCCTACAAAGAGACGACCAGACGCCAGTAACACGTCCTCCTACAAAGGGACGTCCAGACGCCAGTAAAACGTCCTCCTACAAAGAGACGACCAGACGCCAGTAACACGTCCTCCTACAAAGGGACGACCAGACGCCAGTAACACGTCCTCCTACAAAAAGACGACCAGACGCCAGTAACACGTCCTCCTACAAAAAGACGACCAGACGCCAGTAAAACGTCCTCCTACAAAGAGACGACCAGACGCCAGTAACACGTCATCCTACAAAGAGACGACCAGACGCCAGTAAAACATCCTCCTACAAAGGGACGTCCAGACGCCAGTAAAACGTCCTCCTACAAAGAGACGACCAGACGCCAGTAACACGTCCTCCTACAAAGAGACGACCAGACGCCAGTAAAACGTCCTCCTACAAAGAGACGACCAGACGCCAGTAACACGTCCTCCTACAAAGAGACGACCAGACGCCAGTAAAACGTCCTCCTACAAAGAGACGACCATACGCCAGTAACACGTCCTCCTACAAAGAGACGACTAGACGCCAGTAACACGTCCTCCTACAAAGAGACGACCAGACGCCAGTAACACGTCCTCCTACAAAGGGACGTCCAGACGCCAGTAAAACGTCCTCCTACAAAGAGACGACCAGACGCCAGTAACACGTCCTCCTACAAAGGGACGACCAGACGCCAGTAACACGTCCTCCTACAAAAAGACGACCAGACGCCAGTAACACGTCCTCCTACAAAAAGACGACCAGACGCCAGTAAAACGTCCTCCTACAAAGAGACGACCAGACGCCAGTAACACGTCCTCCTACAAAGGGACGACCAGACGCCAGTAACACGTCCTCCTACAAAAAGACGACCAGACGCCAGTAACACGTCCTCCTACAAAGAGACGACCAGACGCCAGTAACACGTCATCCTACAAAGAGACGACCAGACGCCAGTAAAACATCCTCCTACAAAGGGACGTCCAGACGCCAGTAAAACGTCCTCCTACAAAGAGACGACCAGACGCCAGTAACACGTCCTCCTACAAAGGGACGACCAGACGCCAGTAACACGTCCTCCTACAAAAAGACGACCAGACGCCAGTAACACGTCCTCCTACAAAGAGACGACCAGACGCCAGTAACACGTCCTCCTACAAAGAGACGACCTGACGCCAGTAACACGTCCTCCTACAAAGAGACGACCAGACGCCAGTAACACGTCCTCCTACAAAGGGACGTCCAGACGCCAGTAAAACGTCCTCCTACAAAGAGACGACCAGACGCCAGTAACACGTCCTCCTACAAAGAGACGACCAGACGCCAGTAAAACGTCCTCCTACAAAGAGACGACCAGACGCCAGTAACACGTCCTCCTACAAAGGGACGACCAGACGCCAGTAACACGTCCTCCTACAAAGAGACGACCTGACGCCAGTAACACGTCCTCCTACAAAGAGACGACCAGACGCCAGTAACACGTCCTCCTACAAAGGGACGTCCAGACGCCAGTAAAACGTCCTCCTACAAAGAGACGACCAGACGCCAGTAACACGTCCTCCTACAAAGAGACGACCAGACGCCAGTAAAACGTCCTCCTACAAAGAGACGACCAGACGCCAGTAACACGTCCTCCTACAAAGAGACGACCAGACGCCAGTAACACGTCCTCCTACAACGAGACGACCAGACGCCAGTAACACGTCCTCCTTACAAAGAGACGACCTGACGCCAGTAAAACGTCCTCCTACAAAGAGACGACTAGACGCCAGTAACACGTCCTCCTACAAAGAGACGACCAGACGCCAGTAACACGTCCTCCTACAAAGAGACGACCAGACGCCAGTAACACGTCCTCCTACAAAGAGACGACTAGACGCCAGTAACACGTCCTCCTACAAAGAGACGACCAGACGCCAGTAAAACGTCCTCCTACAAAGAGACGACCAGACACCAGTAAAACGTCCTCCTACAAAGAGACGACTATACGCCAGTAACACGTCCTCCTACAAAGAGACGACCTGACGCCAGTAACACGTCCTCCTTACAAAGAGACGACCAGACGCCAGTAACACGTCCTCCTACAAAGAGACGACCAGACGCCAGTAAAACGTCCTCCTACAAAGAGACGACCAGACGCCAGTAAAACGTCCTCCTTACAAAGAGACGGACTGAAGTAGAACTAATTATTTATATTCTGATGTCAGATTTAATGTCTCTACTGAAACGTCCTGTTGAACAATAATAATATTATAAATATTTACTGGTTTATTTATTAAACTTTTAGTCCGGCTGCTTCCCAGAGGAGCAGAAAGAGAGCAAAACAATGTCCGA
Source organism: Sebastes fasciatus (assembly GCF_043250625.1). Taxonomy (NCBI): domain Eukaryota; kingdom Metazoa; phylum Chordata; class Actinopteri; order Perciformes; family Sebastidae; genus Sebastes; species Sebastes fasciatus. The sequence goes on along the minus strand of NC_133796.1, from coordinate 1,163,398 downwards.
AAAGAAGTTTCAAAAAAAGTTTTAAAAAATGTAGAAAAATGTCAAAAAAGAGTTTTTAAAAAAAGTTTTTAAAAATGTCAAAAAAAGTTTTTAAAAATGTCAAAAAAGTTTTTTAAAAATGTCAAAAAAAAGTTTTTAAAAATGTCAAAAAAAAGTCTGAAAAATGTCAAAAAAGTTTTTTAAAAATGTCCAAAAAAGTCTGAAAAATGTCAAAAAAAAGTTTTAAAAAATGTCAAAAAAGTTTTTTAAAAATGTCAAAAAAGTTTTTAAAAATGTCAAAAAAAAGTTTTTAAAAATGTCAAAAAAAAGTTTTTTAAAATGTCCAAAAAAAGTCAGAAAAAAAGGTTAAGAAATGTAGAAAAGCCCTCTAAAGACGTTTCTCTCTCGAGCAATCCTTACAAATTGCTGTACAAACTTGTGCTGCTAAAATGGCTTAAAGACGCTCCACCCACAGTAACATGACGGTACAGGGAGATCATCTATTAAGATGTGGAACCCCGTCCTGGACTATCTACCATCAGAGCTCAAACACACTGTGCTGAAAGGCTAGTAGCCTTCAGGGTGGAAGCAGGTTATGCCTAGTGCCACGTAAAACATCAAATATATATTTCTATGATCACCCTTTACCATTCATGAGAGTCTGAGGACAATATACTTTACTCTATGAGATATTATCTGCTATTCCTATTGTTGTCTTTTCTTTTATATTGATTTTTACAGTCACATTCAACCACTGGATGTTATTTTATGTCAAACATCCTTTTTCATCTGTTTTTATAATTCATTTATTTTTATTTATTGTTTTTTTTTGGGGGGGGGGGGGGGGGTCTGACTGTAACTAATAACTGTTGAACATAACTTTGCTGTGAGCCTTCTGTTCTGGAAATAATACATATATGTAAAAAAAAAGAAAAAAAGAAATGTAGAAAAAAGTCAAAAAAATGTCAGAAAATTGTTAAAAATAAGTCAAAAAAAGAAGATAATGATTTAAATGAGGGCTACTGAAGAGTCTTCCCTTCTGGGAAGATGATTTCTATCCTCTGATTTACAGACGTCTCTTTATACGTCCACGGACACACACTCAGTGGTGGTTACAGCTCTACTGCAGCACCATCTAGTGGCCGTTGTCAGAGTTTCCCCTCTTTCCTTCGAGACTGTTTGGTCTTTAGTTGACATAATATAAAAAACAGAACTGATTTATCAGTAACTATATTTATAATAATAATAATAATGTAATAATAATCCTATTTTAGAAGAATAAGACGTGTTTTGTGACTCCAGCTGTGATGTGAATGTAATGAAACAGTAAATGTAGTCAGTACTTCAGTGAACAAAGAGAGGAGATGTGTGAGGTCTCTCTGGCTGGTTACCCACCTCCCTCTGGGTCGGGGGTCTGTAGCCGGGCTGCCGGTGGTTCTGGGGGTCCCGGGGGTCCCGTGTAGCCCCTGCCCCGCCCAGCCGTGAGCAGCCGTCCTGGGGCAGAGCGTGTGGTCGGACGCCTCAGAGCTGCTGACCTCCAGACCGCGGATGAACACGCCCGTGTTTCCTCTGCACACCGGCTCGCTGAGGGCGCGAGGACACGGGCTGAACCGTGACGCCTCGGGGGTGGGGGGGCAGTCGAAGCTCTGAGTCTTCCTGAGCTGCTGCCGTCTGCTGGAGGAGAAGAAGGAGGAGGAGAAGAAGGAGGAAGAGGAAGAGGAGGAGGAGCAGGAGGAGTCGAGGCGGGAGAGGCTGTGACTGGAGGAGCAGAGATCCACCCGGTCTGATGACTCCTCTGAGGAGACGCCGCGGAACAGACGCTGGAGGAGCGGCGTGTGCTGAGGGGTGATGGGGGAGGAGGTGATGGGGGAGGAGGTGAGGGAGGAAGAGGAGGAGTTACGAGGAGGAGAGGAGGGGATGTTGTCCTCCTCAGGGGGGCCGGAGGAGGAGGAGGTCTCGTGGACCCCCCAGAGTCCTGACAGAGTTCTCCTGGAGGAGACGGAGCCTCTGCTGAGGGCGGAGTCAGAGCGCTGCCGATGGGCGGAGTCTCGCATCCTGAGCGCCGCCTCCATCTTCCTGTCAAACATCTTCTTGGTCTCCTGACACTTGGACCAGGCGAAGCTCCACTGACGGAGGCCTCGCTCGCCACGCAGCTCGCCCGCCGCCGCCTTCATCTCCTGGAAGCGGCCGTCCGAGATGGGCGGGTGCTGGCGACGGTAGTCCTCCAGGCAGCCAATCACGGCCTGGCATTTGTCCGGCAGCGTGCACTCCTCCATACTGACGCCAGCTAGGTGACGCATACCATCCAGCGCCCAGCCATAGGCCTGCAGACAGACGGACAGACGGACAGGAGGGCAGGAGGTCACAATCAGTGAAACCTTGAACAGACGTTGAGTACATTGAAGTACTCTGAGCTGATATAATATAATATATATATAATACCTCCCTGGTACTCTTTACTTGCAGTAAACATCTGGATGCAGTACTTTCACTGTGAGGTATTAATAGTTTTAATAAGTGTCTTACGTCTACAACCACCAACGGTACCAACACTCACAGTTACAACTCTTTATTATTATAATATTATTATAATATACTAATATACTATTGAAGTTCATTTATCACAATTCTATTTTATAATTATTTATTTAAATGTATATTCCTGTTCCTCTGTAACATTATGTTGAGTGTATGCGATATATATATGAATTTTATATTTTAGCTTTGAAGTGTCTCTGTGTGTGTGTGTGTGTGTGTGTGTGTGTGTGTGTGTAGGCGCCACTAAGGAGCCGACCGCCGACCTCCTCTTTGTTGAGGGCTGGAGGGGGGGGGGGGGAGAAATGAAAGAGAGGAGGCCTCCTGAAGGAGTCTCCTCCACTACACACACATTACCTCACCACTAACACACACACACACACACACACACACACACACACACACACACAGGTCATGTGTGTGTCAGGTCGGACCGGGTCGTTCCAGACTTTTCAAGGCCTGGAGCGGACCGGTTCAGTCCAGACCGACAGCTGACAGGCTGAGATGAGTCCAACAGGAACATCTGTATTAATGAGTAATAATTATTTATAGTTATTTACAGAACTGAACTAACTGAGTTATCTTATTCTTTATTCCAGGAGAGAAGCCACACGGAGCTCTCAGGACCTTTATGTGCTTCACACTTTGCAGATGATCGTTACATCTTTTAAAAATGTTCTGGACGATCAAATAATACTAAAATAATAATCTAATAATACTAAAATAATAATCTAATAATAATAAAATAATAATCTAATAATACTAAAATAATAATCTAATAATAATAAAATAATAATCTAATAATAATAAAATAATAATCTAATAATAATAAAATAATAATCTAATAATAATAAAATAATAATCTAATAATAATCAGCGTAGTCATTTCTGGGTGAGGCAGACGGTGAAGTAAAATATTATTAATATAATAAGTGTTTTCAGTCCAAAATGGCGGCAGCGTCTGTCGTCAAAAAAATGCCAAAGTTTCATCTCTTTGCTTCTAAACTGGTTGCATGTAGTGTCGTATGAAGAGCTGAGAGGTCGGAGACTAGAGACCAGATCTACTGTATGAATGAAGGAGTACCAACATGTTTAGCCTAGCTTAGCACAAAGACTGGTAGCAGAGGGAAACTGTTAGCATCGCTCCGTCTAAAGCTGAGTGACTTAACAGACTGAAACTGACCACAATCATATTAATCTATGTTTATAATGTTTATAATGTTTATAATGTAAAACACCACCGAGCCTTCATCAGGACCCCCCCACCCCTCACCGTGAGAACTGAGCGGCTGCAGTGATCAGGACACATCAGACAGATCATCAGTTAGAAGAGCAGTCAGCCGACACACACACACTCTCACACACACACACACACACACACACACACACGCTGACCCAGTGGCCTACTGTAGGTGTGTGTGTGTGTGTGTGTGTGTGTGAGTCGGTCCATCTGGTTTCATTGTCAGCTGACCTCCTGTCAGTGTGAACAATCACTGTAGTCACAGTAATGACATTAATAATATAATAATAGATATATTGATTCACTAACTGATCTGTTATTGAATCTGTAATCCAAAGATCAGAGTCAGAGTGAGACCTCTTCTCTCTAGAGGATCTCTTCATCCTCCAGTTAATCTGAACTTCAGTATCTGGATCAAGAGGTTCCTTAAATGTTTAAAGATCCTGTTAGTAACTTGTTCAGGTATAACTCCTTGCTGGTCGGTGTCTCCTGGTCTCTCGTGTGTCTCATGGTCTCTCGTGTGTCTCCTGGTCTCTCGTGTGTCTCCTGGTCTCTCGTGTGTCTCATGGTCTCTCGTGTGTCTCCTGGTCTCTCGTGTGTCTCATGGTCTCTCGTGTGTCTCATGGTCTCTCGTGTGTCTCCTGGTCTCTCGTGTGTCTCATGGTCTCTCGTGTGTCTCCTGGTCTCTCGTGTGTCTCATGGTCTCTCGTGTGTCTCCTGGTCTCTCGTGTCTCATGGTCTCTCGTGTGTCTCATGGTCTCTCGTGTGTCTCATGGTCTCTCGTGTGTCTCATGGTCTCTCGTGTGTCTCATGGTCTCTCGTGTGTCTCATGGTCTCTCGTGTGTCTCATGGTCTCTCGTGTGTCTCATGGTCTCTCGTGTGTCTCATGGTCTCTCGTGTCTCCTGGTCTCTCGTGTGTCTCATGGTCTCTCGTGTGTCTCATGGTCTCTCGTGTGTCTCATGGTCTCTCGTGTGTCTCATGGTCTCTCGTGTCTCCTGGTCTCTCGTGTGTCTCATGGTCTCTCGTGTGTCTCATGGTCTCTCGTGTCTCCTGGTCTCTCGTGTGTCTCATGGTCTCTCGTGTCTCCTGGTCTCTCGTGTGTCTCATGGTCTCTCGTGTGTCTCGTGGTCTCTCGTGTGTCTCGTGGTCTCGTGTGTCTCATGGTCTCGTGTGTCTCATGGTCTCTCGTGTGTCTCGTGGTCTCTCGTGTGTCTCATGGTCTCGTGTGTCTCATGGTCTCTCGTGTGTCTCGTGGTCTCTCGTGTGTCTCATGGTCTCTCGTGTGTCTCATGGTCTCGTGTGTCTCATGGTCTCTCGTGTGTCTCGTGGTCTCTCGTGTGTCTCGTGGTCTCTCGTGTGTCTCATGGTCTCTCGTGTGTCTCATGGTCTCTCGTGTGTCTCATGGTCTCTCGTGTGTCTCCTGGTCTCTCGTGTGTCTCATGGTCTCTCGTGTGTCTCATGGTCTCTCGTGTGTCTCATGGTCTCTCGTGTGTCTCATGGTCTCTCGTGTGTCTCATGGTCTCTCGTGTGTCTCATGGTCTCTCGTGTGTCTCATGGTCTCTCGTGTGTCTCCTGGTCTCTCGTGTGTCTCCTGGTCTCTCGTGTGTCTCATGGTCTCTCGTGTGTCTCATGGTCTCTCGTGTGTCTCCTGGTCTCTCGTGTGTCTCCTGGTCTCTCGTGTGTCTCCTGGTCTCTCGTGTGTCTCCTGGTCTCTCGTGTGTCTCATGGTCTCTCGTGTGTCTCCTGGTCTCTCGTGTGTCTCATGGTCTCTCGTGTGTCTCATGGTCTCTCGTGTGTCTCATGGTCTCTCGTGTGTCTCATGGTCTCTCGTGTGTCTCATGGTCTCTCGTGTGTCTCATGGTCTCTCCTGTGTCTCATGGTCTCTCGTGTGTCTCATGGTCTCTCGTGTGTCTCATGGTCTCGTGTGTCTCATGGTCTCTCGTGTGTCTCCTGGTCTCTCGTGTGTCTCATGGTCTCGTGTGTCTCATGGTCTCTCGTGTGTCTCATGGTCTCTCGTGTGTCTCATGGTCTCGTGTGTCTCATGGTCTCTCGTGTGTCTCATGGTCTCTCGTGTGTCTCCTGGTCTCTCGTGTGTCTCATGGTCTCTCGTGTGTCTCCTGGTCTCTCGTGTCTCATGGTCTCTCGTGTGTCTCATGGTCTCTCGTGTGTCTCATGGTCTCTCGTGTGTCTCCTGGTCTCTCGTGTGTCTCCTGGTCTCTCGTGTGTCTCATGGTCTCTCGTGTGTCTCCTGGTCTCTCGTGTGTCTCATGGTCTCTCGTGTGTCTCATGGTCTCTCGTGTGTCTCATGGTCTCTCGTGTGTCTCATGGTCTCTCGTGTCTCCTGGTCTCTCGTGTGTCTCATGGTCTCTCGTGTGTCTCATGGTCTCTCGTGTCTCCTGGTCTCTCGTGTGTCTCATGGTCTCTCGTGTGTCTCATGGTCTCTCGTGTGTCTCCTGGTCTCTCGTGTGTCTCCTGGTCTCTCGTGTGTCTCATGGTCTCTCGTGTGTCTCCTGGTCTCTCGTGTGTCTCATGGTCTCTCGTGTGTCTCCTGGTCTCTCGTGTCTCATGGTCTCTCGTGTGTCTCATGGTCTCTCGTGTGTCTCATGGTCTCTCGTGTGTCTCATGGTCTCTCGTGTGTCTCATGGTCTCTCGTGTCTCCTGGTCTCTCGTGTGTCTCATGGTCTCTCGTGTGTCTCATGGTCTCTCGTGTGTCTCATGGTCTCTCGTGTGTCTCATGGTCTCTCGTGTCTCCTGGTCTCTCGTGTGTCTCATGGTCTCTCGTGTGTCTCATGGTCTCTCGTGTCTCCTGGTCTCTCGTGTGTCTCATGGTCTCTCGTGTGTCTCCTGGTCTCTCGTGTGTCTCATGGTCTCTCGTGTGTCTCATGGTCTCTCGTGTGTCTCATGGTCTCTCGTGTGTCTCATGGTCTCTCGTGTCTCCTGGTCTCTCGTGTGTCTCATGGTCTCTCGTGTGTCTCATGGTCTCTCGTGTCTCCTGGTCTCTCGTGTGTCTCATGGTCTCTCGTGTGTCTCATGGTCTCTCGTGTGTCTCATGGTCTCTCGTGTGTCTCATGGTCTCTCGTGTCTCCTGGTCTCTCGTGTGTCTCATGGTCTCTCGTGTGTCTCATGGTCTCTCGTGTGTCTCATGGTCTCTCGTGTGTCTCATGGTCTCTCGTGTCTCCTGGTCTCTCGTGTGTCTCATGGTCTCTCGTGTGTCTCATGGTCTCTCGTGTCTCCTGGTCTCTCGTGTGTCTCATGGTCTCTCGTGTCTCCTGGTCTCTCGTGTGTCTCATGGTCTCTCGTGTGTCTCGTGGTCTCTCGTGTGTCTCGTGGTCTCTCGTGTGTCTCATGGTCTCTCGTGTCTCCTGGTCTCTCGTGTGTCTCATGGTCTCTCGTGTGTCTCATGGTCTCTCGTGTGTCTCATGGTCTCTCGTGTGTCTCATGGTCTCTCGTGTCTCCTGGTCTCTCGTGTGTCTCATGGTCTCTCGTGTGTCTCATGGTCTCTCGTGTCTCCTGGTCTCTCGTGTGTCTCATGGTCTCTCGTGTCTCCTGGTCTCTCGTGTGTCTCATGGTCTCTCGTGTGTCTCGTGGTCTCTCGTGTGTCTCGTGGTCTCTCGTGTGTCTCGTGGTCTCTCGTGTGTCTCGTGGTCTCTCGTGTGTCTCATGGTCTCGTGTGTCTCATGGTCTCTCGTGTGTCTCGTGGTCTCTCGTGTGTCTCGTGGTCTCTCGTGTGTCTCATGGTCTCTCGTGTGTCTCATGGTCTCTCGTGTGTCTCATGGTCTCTCGTGTGTCTCATGGTCTCTCGTGTGTCTCATGGTCTCTCGTGTGTCTCATGGTCTCTCGTGTGTCTCATGGTCTCTCGTGTGTCTCATGGTCTCTCGTGTGTCTCATGGTCTCTCGTGTGTCTCCTGGTCTCTCGTGTGTCTCATGGTCTCTCGTGTGTCTCCTGGTCTCTCGTGTGTCTCCTGGTCTCTCGTGTGTCTCCTGGTCTCTCGTGTGTCTCATGGTCTCTCGTGTGTCTCATGGTCTCTCGTGTGTCTCCTGGTCTCTCGTGTGTCTCCTGGTCTCTCGTGTGTCTCCTGGTCTCTCGTGTGTCTCCTGGTCTCTCGTGTGTCTCATGGTCTCTCGTGTGTCTCCTGGTCTCTCGTGTGTCTCATGGTCTCTCGTGTGTCTCATGGTCTCTCGTGTGTCTCATGGTCTCTCGTGTGTCTCATGGTCTCTCGTGTGTCTCCTGGTCTCTCGTGTGTCTCATGGTCTCTCGTGTGTCTCATGGTCTCTCGTGTGTCTCATGGTCTCTCGTGTGTCTCATGGTCTCTCGTGTGTCTCATGGTCTCTCGTGTGTCTCATGGTCTCTCGTGTGTCTCATGGTCTCGTGTGTCTCATGGTCTCTCGTGTGTCTCCTGGTCTCTCGTGTGTCTCATGGTCTCGTGTGTCTCATGGTCTCTCGTGTGTCTCATGGTCTCTCGTGTGTCTCATGGTCTCGTGTGTCTCATGGTCTCTCGTGTGTCTCATGGTCTCTCGTGTGTCTCATGGTCTCTCGTGTGTCTCATGGTCTCTCGTGTGTCTCATGGTCTCTCGTGTGTCTCCTGGTCTCTCGTGTGTCTCATGGTCTCTCGTGTGTCTCCTGGTCTCTCGTGTGTCTCATGGTCTCTCGTGTGTCTCCTGGTCTCTCGTGTGTCTCCTGGTCTCTCGTGTGTCTCATGGTCTCTCGTGTGTCTCATGGTCTCTCGTGTGTCTCCTGGTCTCTCGTGTGTCTCCTGGTCTCTCGTGTGTCTCCTGGTCTCTCGTGTGTCTCATGGTCTCTCGTGTGTCTCCTGGTCTCTCGTGTGTCTCATGGTCTCTCGTGTGTCTCATGGTCTCTCGTGTGTCTCATGGTCTCTCGTGTGTCTCCTGGTCTCTCGTGTGTCTCATGGTCTCTCGTGTGTCTCATGGTCTCTCGTGTGTCTCATGGTCTCTCGTGTGTCTCATGGTCTCTCCTGTGTCTCATGGTCTCTCGTGTGTCTCATGGTCTCTCGTGTGTCTCATGGTCTCGTGTGTCTCATGGTCTCTCGTGTGTCTCCTGGTCTCTCGTGTGTCTCATGGTCTCGTGTGTCTCATGGTCTCTCGTGTGTCTCATGGTCTCGTGTGTCTCATGGTCTCTCGTGTGTCTCATGGTCTCTCGTGTGTCTCATGGTCTCGTGTGTCTCATGGTCTCTCGTGTGTCTCCTGGTCTCTCGTGTGTCTCATGGTCTCTCGTGTGTCTCATGGTCTCTCCTGTGTCTCATGGTCTCTCGTGTGTCTCATGGTCTCTCGTGTGTCTCATGGTCTCGTGTGTCTCATGGTCTCTCGTGTGTCTCCTGGTCTCTCGTGTGTCTCCGCTGTTCAGACTCAGACTCCAACACAAACTCCAGTGAAGCAGCAAAACCTCTTGGTTGTATCTAGTGAAGCTGTTAAACAGTGTTGGCCGCGGTCGGAGGACGCGGAGGAGACCGTAGCTTTGGTCTCCAGGACCGGAGTCTCTGCTCCTCTGCTCCTCTGCTCCTCTGCCTGCCTTCACTCACACACCCTGGACTACAACCCTGGACCACCTCCAGGATATTAGTGAGAGACTCTCCAGGAAAACAAGCCCAGAGTCTCTGATAATGAGCACACAGGATCCTGGCTTTAGGGACAGAGGCCCTGCAGGACTCCAGGCCTGGACCCAGTCAACCACAGAGGAGGAGGAGGAGGAGGATGAGGAGGAGGAAGAGGAGGAGGGAGGAGGGAGGAGGAGGAGGAGGAGGAGGAAGAGGAGGAGGAGGAGGAGGAGGGAGGAGGAGGAGGAGGAGGGAGGAGGAGGGAGGAGGAAGAGGAGGAGGAGGAAGAGGGGAACCCCTCTAAAACCAGATGAAAGGAGGAAGAGGGGGGGAGGTCCTACTTCAAACAGTACTGACTGAGTCAGTCAGTCAGTGGTTGTTTGTGGTTCCTGGAGGAACATCTCTAGTTCTAAACTAACGATCCGTTTTATTCTTCAGTTCTTCAGGTTTTTAAATCATTTCTTTTCATAACAGAGTCCAGGATGTTAATAAATATAAATATAAATACAGTTTCTCTGCATGACCCTGTTTGATATTCATGATGTTTACAGAGTCACTGTGTCTTTAGTTCTGTTGCCTGTACTTATATATATTGATATATAAATGCATCATGACGCTCTCTCTGTCCCGTTCACTCGGTACCACACTGACTTCATCACACTCGGTACCAGACTGACTTCATCACACTCGGTACCAGACTGACTTCATCACACTCGGTACCACACTGACTTCATCACACTCGGTACCAGACTGACTTCATCACACTCGGTACCAGACTGACTTCATCACACTCGGTACCAGACTGACTTCATCACACTCGGTACCACACTGACTTCATCACACTCGGTACCACACTGACTTCATCACACTCGGTACCACACTGACTTCATCACACTCGGTACCACACTGACTTCATCACACTCGGTACCAGACTGACTTCATCACACTCGGTACCAGACTGACTTCATCACACTCGGTACCAGACTGACTTCATCACACTCGGTACCAGACTGACTTCATCACACTCGGTACCACACTGACTTCATCACACTCAACTCATGAAGACAAAGGAGGAAGGTCGTCTGTAAAACTCAGAACCACGTCCAATCACACCGTGACAATCCATCACGGACCAATCAGTGAGGAGATACCAGCCGCTAGGGGCGGGGCTTAGGTGTGTCTCCTGCAGAGGTTAGCGTAGCCGCTGCAGAGGTTAGCGTAGCCGCTGCAGAGGTTAGCATAGCCGCTGATGAGGTTAGCATAGCCGCTGAAGAGGTTAGCGTAGCCGCTGCAGAGGTTAGCGTAGCCGCTGAAGAGGTTAGCGTAGCCGCTGAAGAGGTTAGCGTAGCCGCTGATGAGGTTAGCGTAGCCTCTGCAGAGGTTAGCGTAGCCGCTGATGAGGTTAGCGTAGCCGCTGAAGAGGTTAGCGTAGCCTCTGCAGAGGTTAGCGTAGCCGCTGATGAGGTTAGCGTAGCTGCTGAAGAGGTTAGCGTAGCCTCTGCAGAGGTTAGCGTAGCCGCTGATGAGGTTAGCGTAGCCGCTGATGAGGTTAGCGTAGCCGCTGAAGAGGTTAGCGTAGCCGCTGATGAGGTTAGCGTAGCCGCTGATGAGGTTAGCGTAGCCGCTGAAGAGGTTAGCGTAGCTGCTGCAGAGGTTAGCGTAGCCGCTGCAGAGGTTAGCGTAGCTGCTGAAGAGGTTAGCGTAGCCGCTGCAGAGGTTAGCGTAGCTGCTGAAGAGGTTAGCGTAGCCGCTGCAGAGGTTAGCGTAGCCGCTGAAGAGGTTAGCGTAGCCGCTGCAGAGGTTAGCGTAGCCGCTGCAGAGGTTAGCGTAGCCGCTGAAGAGGTTAGCGTAGCTGCTGAAGAGGTTAGCGTAGCTGCTGAAGAGGTTAGCGTAGCCGCTGCAGAGGTTAGCGCAGCTGCTGAAGAGGTTAGCGTAGCCGCTGCAGAGGTTAGCGTAGCCGCTGAAGAGGTTAGCGTAGCTGCTGAAGAGGTTAGCGTAGCTGCTGAAGAGGTTAGCGTAGCTGCTGAAGAGGTTAGCGTAGCCGCTGCAGAGGTTAGCGTAGCCGCTGAAGAGGTTAGCGTAGCTGCTGAAGAGGTTAGCGTAGCTGCTGAAGAGGTTAGCGTAGCCGCTGCAGAGGTTAGCGTAGCCGCTGAAGAGGTTAGCGTAGCCGCTGAAGAGGTTAGCGTAGCTGCTGAAGAGGTTAGCGTAGCTGCTGAAGAGGTTAGCGTAGCCGCTGCAGCAGCATCAGGTCTATCAGAACAACACTGGAGACTTCTCTAGATGATAAACGTCTCCACTCTTCTCCTGACTGGATCCAGCTGGAGTTTGATTGACAGATGGGTCATCCAAGTCCCACAGGAAGTGACATCATCACCATCTCAGTACTGAACACGAAGTGTTCTTCACTATCTGACCTGAGTGATCTCTGAGAACATCAACATCTCCAGCTGGTACCAACAGACCTCAGACCAGCTGTTCACTAACAACACACAACAACAAACAACACACAACAACAAACAACACACAACAACACACAACAACAAACAACACACAACAACACACAACAACAAACAACAAACAACAACACACAACAACACACAACAACAAACAACAACACAACAACACACACATCCTGCTGTCGGGCTATACTTACTTTATATACTTAGTTTGACTTTTTATATATTTAGTATTTATAACTTCAGTGTTTATGTATTCATATTTAATGTTTAGATATTCAGTGTTTATGTATTCATATTTAATGTTTAGATATTCAGTGTTTATGTATTCATATTTTTATACTATATATCTTATATATATCAGAATCACAATAAATCAGAATATTGCACCGAGGAACGGAGACGGTACTGAATCAGGAGATAGATGGACCGTCCCGGATCTACTAACAGGTCCACAACCTGACCCGGGTTCTGACCTGAACCCTGAAACCAGATCAGAACCCTGAAAGTGACCCGGATTCTGACCCGTCCTCATTTAACAACAGTCAGAGACGAGTCCTCTCAGGATCAACAGCGGAGATGTGTCTCAGCTTGTTTACAAGGACGGGGGGGCCCAAACTAAACTAACAGTCACCGTACCAGAACACGATGAGGACCGGGTCACTCCAACAGGGTCAGACCAGCGGTCCTCACAGAGATGGACAGACACAGACACACAACCACAGAACCACAGATCCAGATCCACATCAACACCAGCTAACGGCTGCTAGCTCTCTGAGACCTGCTGGATCTCTGCTGCTGCTGGGAGAGCTTCATGCAACACACACACACACACACACTACACACTACACACACAAACACACACACACACACAGAGCGAGCAAGAGAGGAAGATACACATCTATATAAAGAGAGAGAGGAAGAGGAGGAGTGAGGAAGAGGAGCAGCGTTTCGTCCTCTCTGGAGTCAAACTGACGCCAACTTAAACAACTGACTAACTGCAACAAACACACACACCTCCACACACCAACTACACACCTCCACACTGCTAAAGCTGCACAACGTCCAACTACACAACTCAGGTGTGTGTAAATGTATATAAGTGTGTATAATGTGTATAATGTGTGTATCGTACCTCAGTGTGTCCTGTTGAAGCGCTGCAGTCTGACTGAGGAGAGCAGAGAGCAGCAGCCCGACCACACACACACACACACACACACACACACACACACACAGACCCCCCCCCCTCCATTCACACACTGAATGGCAGATGGGCGGTCCCAGGAGGAGGGGGAGGGGGGGGTCGCCACGGTAACAAAGAATTTGTGAAAGGAGTGAAAGGAGGAAGGAGGGAAAACTTGGCACTGGAGTGATACCTGGACTACACACACACACACACACACACACACACACACACACACACACACAACCCCCCTGCTGTGTGTGTGTGTGTGTGTGTGTGTGTGTGTCAGGTCAATCTATCAGCCGTCTGTATCAGAGTGGAAACTTCACAATAAGACGAAGAGTCACTGAACACAGAGACACTTCTGACCTTCATATACTGTAGCTCTACAGCAGACTGAATACAGTGATATTATTATTATTATCATTATCATCATTATTATTACTATTATTATCATAATTATAATAATAATCATTATTATTATTGTTATTATTATTATTATGATTCAGGAGGAGAAATAAGCTGAGAATGAAATGTGACTCTACTCAGTATTTACTGGTTGTGTCTAAACTAGAGCCGTCAGAGTTAACGCCATAATAACTGTAGCGGCTCAGATCTAAAGCTAGAGAGAAGATCCTCGGTTTCTGGATCAATATCTGTCATTGATCTGTGTTCATTGATTTACAATCATAAATATATACATACATTTACATAAAGCAGCATATTTGTCCACTCCCATGTTGATAAGAGGATTAAATACTGGACTAATCTCCTTTAAGGTTCATTTAGAACAGATAAAACATGAGATTAATCCTGATTAACTAGATTAACTGACTGACAGCCCTATATATAAACCGGGAAAAACAAAGTTGTTAACTTGTGTTTGGTGGATTATCTCTCTGTTGTATCAATGCTAATGGTCATTGTATTCTACATGGTTGGAAAGCCTGTTTATTGACCTTCACAATGATGTCACACTTGTAAGGATCATGCATTTGTTGGATGAGCAGCACAGCTGCTTATGTGGGGAGCGCCCAAGAACAATTTGCCAAAATGCTAAAAAGCAAAAGTTTCCGAACTTTTTCCCCCCGGTTTATATATATATATAAAGAGTTTATATATATATAAAGAGTTTATATATATAAAGAGTTTATATATATATATAAAAAGTTTATATATATATAAAGAGTTTATATATATAAAGAGTTTATATATATATAAAGAGTTTATATATATAAAGAGTTTATATATATAAAGAGTTTATATATATAAAGAGTTTATATATATATAAACTCTTTATATATATAAACTCTTTATATATATATATAAAGAGTTTATATATATAAAGAGTTTATATATATAAAGAGTTTATATATATAAAGAGTTTATATATATAAAGAGTTTATATATATATAAACTCTTTATATATATAAACTCTTTATATATATAAACTCTTTATATATATAAACTCTTTATATATATAAACTCTTTATATATATATATAAAGAGTTTATATATATAAAGTTAAATAAAAGAGCCGGACGTGTCTGACGCCTTAAAGATGTTTCAGAATCTTCCGTGTCTGACGCAGAACCAAAGTTCACTAGTGAGATCCACCCAGAACCTTTTAGAACCAGCAGCAGTCTGGAGTATTCAGACAGAAACCAGGACACTGATCAGGTTTACAGATCGTATGAACCAGAACCAGAACCAGAACCACGGAGGAGAAACAGCTGCTGAGACCCAAACCAACCAACGGGTTGATCTGGTATCTCTAGAAACGTCAGGAGCTCCACTAGAGGTTACAACATGTTCCTGAGAGCTGAAGGTTCAGGATCAGTAACAGTACCTGGTCTAAGAAGCTGTAGAGCTGGACGGCCCGCTCGATGTTCTGGCCCGTGGTGTTGACCCGCTGGGAGAAGTTCTGGAGCTGAGCCCAGAAGGAGTGAACTTTGACCTCGTAGACCCGCAGGTCAGCTGACGACACGTTGCCCCAACGCTCCAGACCGCTCAGCAACGCCTCGCCACGCCGACAGTACTCCTACAGAGAGAGGAGAGAACGGGTCAACACCACCTGGTCTACGGGGGTTCCTCAGTGTGTGTGTGTGTGTGTGTGTGTGTGTGTGTGTGCGTGTGCGTGCCGTACGTATGCAGTAGTGTGGAAGTCTTTGTAGTCTTGTTGTTTCTTGTGGAGCAGCTCCAGAGAATCTGCTGCTTCATCCAGACTCTTCAGACGGACCTCCCCGACCTGCTGCAGCCAACACTTCACCTACACACAACCACACACACAACCACACACACACACGCACACACACACACACACACACACACACACACACACACACACACACACACACACACAACCAAAGCAGAGTGAATCCTGGGAAGTGTAGTTCAGCTCAGCGTCTCACCGTCACAGAGATGATGAGGATGTTTATTAGACAGTTGATTTGTTCCAGAGTCTGATGAGTAACTGACCTCCTTCTATCCCAGTAGAACACTCTGTACTAACCCTCCTGATTCTCCCGGGAGATTCCGTCTTTCATCCCCCTCTCCCGGTTTCCTCCCGTCTTTCATCCCCCTCTCCCGGTTTCCTCCCGTCTTTCATCCCCCTCTCCCGGTTTCCTCCCG
>NC_133796.1:1117821-1142821 GCF_043250625.1 Sebastes fasciatus | reverse complement strand
TATACTATAGAACTACATATACTATAGAACTAGTTATACTATAGAACTACATATACTATAGAACTAGTTATACTATAGAACTACATATACTATAGAACTAGTTATACTATAGAACTACATATACTATAGAACTAGTTATACTATAGAACTACATATACTATAGAACTAGTTATACTATAGAACTACATATACTATATAACTAGTTATACTATATAACTACATATACTATAGAACTAGTTATACTATATAACTACATATACTATAGAACTAGTTATACTATAGAACTAGTTATACTATAGAACTACATATACTATAGAACTACATATACTATATAACTAGTTATACTATAGAACTACATATACTATAGAACTAGTTATACTATATAACTACATATACTATAGAACTAGTTATACTATATAACTACATATACTATAGAACTAGTTATACTATAGAACTACATATACTATAGAACTAGTTATACTATATAACTACATATACTATAGAACTAGTTATACTATAGAACTACATATACTATAGAACTAGTTATACTATATAACTACATATACTATAGAACTAGTTATACTATATAACTACATATACTATAGAACTAGTTATACTATAGAACTACATATACTATAGAACTAGTTATACTATATAACTACATATACTATAGAACTAGTTATACTATAGAACTACATATACTATAGAACTAGTTATACTATATAACTACATATACTATAGAACTAGTTATACTATAGAACTACATATACTATAGAACTAGTTATACTATATAACTACATATACTATAGAACTAGTTATACTATAGAACTAGTTATACTATAGAACTACATATACTATAGAACTACATATACTATAGAACTAGTTATACTATAGAACTACATATACTATAGAACTAGTTATACTATAGAACTAGTTATACTATAGAACTACATATACTATAGAACTAGTTATACTATAGAACTACATATACTATAGAACTACATATACTATATAACTAGTTATACTATATAACTAGTTATACTATATAACTACATATACTATAGAACTAGTTATACTATAGAACTACATATACTATATAACTAGTTATACTATATAACTAGTTATATAGTATAACTACATATACT
The DNA here is from genome assembly GCF_043250625.1 of Sebastes fasciatus. Taxonomy (NCBI): domain Eukaryota; kingdom Metazoa; phylum Chordata; class Actinopteri; order Perciformes; family Sebastidae; genus Sebastes; species Sebastes fasciatus. Next base: position 1,141,676 of record NC_133796.1, on the reverse strand, counting down.
ATATAACTAGTTATACTATATAACTACATATACTATATAACTAGTTATACTATATAACTAGTTATACTATATAACTACATATACTATAGAACTAGTTATACTATATAACTACATATACTATAGAACTACATATACTATATAACTAGTTATACTATAGAACTAGTTATACTATATAACTACATATACTATAGAACTACATATACTATATAACTAGTTATACTATATAACTACATATACTATAGAACTAGTTATACTATAGAACTACATATACTATAGAACTAGTTATACTATAGAACTACATATACTATAGAACTACATATACTATATAACTAGTTATACTATATAACTACATATACTATAGAACTAGTTATACTATAGAACTACATATACTATAGAACTAGTTATACTATAGAACTACATATACTATAGAACTAGTTATACTATAGAACTACATATACTATATAACTAGTTATACTATATAACTACATATACTATAGAACTAGTTATACTATATAACTACATATACTATAGAACTAGTTATACTATAGAACTAGTTATACTATAGAACTACATATACTATAGAACTACATATACTATATAACTAGTTATACTATAGAACTACATATACTATAGAACTAGTTATACTATATAACTACATATACTATAGAACTAGTTATACTATATAACTACATATACTATAGAACTAGTTATACTATATAACTACATATACTATAGAACTAGTTATACTATAGAACTACATATACTATAGAACTAGTTATACTATAGAACTAGTTATACTATAGAACTACATATACTATAGAACTAGTTATACTATATAACTACATATACTATAGAACTAGTTATACTATATAACTACATATACTATAGAACTAGTTATACTATAGAACTACATATACTATAGAACTAGTTATACTATAGAACTAGTTATACTATAGAACTACATATACTATAGAACTAGTTATACTATAGAACTACATATACTATAGAACTACATATACTATAGAACTAGTTATACTATATAACTACATATACTATAGAACTAGTTATACTATATAACTACATATACTATAGAACTAGTTATACTATAGAACTACATATACTATAGAACTAGTTATACTATATAACTACATATACTATAGAACTAGTTATACTATATAACTACATATACTATAGAACTAGTTATACTATATAACTACATATACTATAGAACTAGTTATACTATAGAACTACATATACTATATAACTAGTTATACTATAGAACTAGTTATACTATATAACTACATATACTATATAACTAGTTATACTATATAACTAGTTATACTATATAACTACATATACTATATAACTAATTATACTATATAACTACATATACTATATAACTAGTTATACTATATAACTAGTTATACTATATAACTACATATACTATATAACTAATTATACTATATAACTACAAATACTATATAACTAGTTATACTATATAACTAATTATACTATATAACTACATATACTATATAACTAGTTATACTATATAACTAGTTATACTATATAACTACATATACTATATAACTAGTTATACTATATAACTACATATACTATAGAACTAGTTATACTATAGAACTAGTTATACTATAGAACTAGTTATAATATAGAACTAGTTATACTATAGAACTACATATACTATAGAACTAGTTATACTATATAACTACATATACTATAGAACTAGTTATACTATAGAACTACATATACTATAGAACTAGTTATACTATATAACTACATATACTATAGAACTAGTTATACTATATAACTACATATACTATAGAACTAGTTATACTATATAACTACACATACTATAGAACTAGTTATACTATAGAACTACATATACTATATAACTAGTTATACTATAGAACTAGTTATACTATATAACTACATATACTATATAACTAGTTATACTATATAACTAGTTATACTATATAACTACATATACTATATAACTAATTATACTATATAACTACATATACTATATAACTAGTTATACTATATAACTAGTTATACTATATAACTACATATACTATATAACTAATTATACTATATAACTACATATACTATATAACTAGTTATACTATATAACTAATTATACTATATAACTACATATACTATATAACTAGTTATACTATATAACTAGTTATACTATATAACTACATATACTATATAACTAGTTATACTATATAACTACATATACTATAGAACTAGTTATACTATAGAACTAGTTATACTATAGAACTAGTTATACTATAGAACTAGTTATACTATAGAACTAGTTATACTATAGAACTAGTTATACTATAGAACTAGTTATACTATATAACTACATATACTATATAACTAATTATACTATATAACTAGTTATACTATATAACTACATATACTATAGAACTAGTTATACTATAGAACTACATATACTATAGAACTAGTTATACTATAGAACTACATATACTATAGAACTAGTTATACTATAGAACTACATATACTATATAACTAGTTATACTATATAACTACATATACTATAGAACTAGTTATACTATATAACTACATATACTATAGAACTAGTTATACTATAGAACTAGTTATACTATAGAACTACATATACTATAGAACTACATATACTATATAACTAGTTATACTATAGAACTACATATACTATAGAACTAGTTATACTATATAACTACATATACTATAGAACTAGTTATACTATATAACTACATATACTATAGAACTAGTTATACTATATAACTACATATACTATAGAACTAGTTATACTATAGAACTACATATACTATAGAACTAGTTATACTATATAACTACATATACTATAGAACTAGTTATACTATAGAACTACATATACTATAGAACTAGTTATACTATAGAACTAGTTATACTATATAACTACATATACTATATAACTAGTTATACTATATAACTAGTTATACTATATAACTACATATACTATATAACTAATTATACTATATAACTACATATACTATATAACTAGTTATACTATATAACTAGTTATACTATATAACTACATATACTATATAACTAATTATACTATATAACTACATATACTATATAACTAGTTATACTATATAACTAATTATACTATATAACTACATATACTATATAACTAGTTATACTATATAACTAGTTATACTATATAACTACATATACTATATAACTAGTTATACTATATAACTACATATACTATAGAACTAGTTATACTATAGAACTAGTTATACTATAGAACTAGTTATAATATAGAACTAGTTATACTATAGAACTACATATACTATAGAACTAGTTATACTATATAACTACATATACTATAGAACTAGTTATACTATAGAACTACATATACTATAGAACTAGTTATACTATATAACTACATATACTATAGAACTAGTTATACTATATAACTACATATACTATAGAACTAGTTATACTATATAACTACATATACTATAGAACTAGTTATACTATAGAACTACATATACTATATAACTAGTTATACTATAGAACTAGTTATACTATATAACTACATATACTATATAACTAGTTATACTATATAACTAGTTATACTATATAACTACATATACTATATAACTAATTATACTATATAACTACATATACTATATAACTAGTTATACTATATAACTAGTTATACTATATAACTACATATACTATATAACTAATTATACTATATAACTACATATACTATATAACTAGTTATACTATATAACTAATTATACTATATAACTACATATACTATATAACTAGTTATACTATATAACTAGTTATACTATATAACTACATATACTATATAACTAGTTATACTATATAACTACATATACTATAGAACTAGTTATACTATAGAACTAGTTATACTATAGAACTAGTTATAATATAGAACTAGTTATACTATATAACTAGTTATACTATAGAACTAGTTATACTATAGAACTAGTTATACTATAGAACTAGTTATACTATATAACTACATATACTATATAACTAATTATACTATATAACTAGTTATACTATATAACTAGTTATACTATATAACTACATATACTATAGAACTAGTTATACTATAGAACTAGTTATACTATAGAACTAGTTCTATAATATAACTGGATACCCCCGCTCACTGCTTGACCTCTACTAGAATAAGACCAAAGGTTTTACCCTTTTGGAAAAAATGTCAAACATTGTGTGTACCCTGGACTTCTAGGATGTTTATATAGTGTGTGTGTTAATGTGTTGATGTGTGTTGAGGACTGACCGATCTGAAGCAGAGCCAGCTGATCTGACTGAAGCTGAACGAACCTCCCGACTCCACAGGAAGCTGCTGGAGATCCACCAACTTCTGGAGCGCCTTCAGAGAGCTCAGCACCTCCACCTGCACCACAAACACACACACAGATAACACACACATAACAGGTGATCATACAGAGTGATCAGGTGACCAGGTGATGAGGTGTTACCTGTGGGGCAGCATGTCTGTCCAGACGTAGAGGTGAGTCCTTGTTGACCAGCAGTAACACCGAGTGGACGGAGCCTGGTAGGTTGTCCTGAGAGACGGACCAGGTGGTTAAAGACGTTTTCATATCAGGTATGACTGATTGGACATTTTTCATATTTTTCCAACTTTTTTCAAACATTTTTCCGACTTTTTTTTAAAAAAAATTTCAGATTTTTAAAACATTTTTTTCAAACATTTTTTCCAACTTTTTTTCCGACTTTTTTCAAACACTTTCCAGACATTTTTCCAACTTTTTTTCCAGACATTTTTTCCAACTTTTTAAGAATTTTTCAAACATTTTCCGACTTTTGTCCAACCTTTTTTCCGACTTTTTTCTCTGAAATTTTTCCGACTTTTTTCCAACTTTTCTAAGATTTTCTTCAAACATTTTTCCGACATTTTCCCAACATTTTTCAGAAATTATCAAACATTTTTCGGACTTTTTTGGACATTTTCTGACTTTTTTTTCGGGTTAGGGTTAGATTTAAAAGCCCGCACACATTCACATATCTGGAGGTCAGAGGTCAAGGGACCGCTTTCAAAATGGACAAGACAGTTTTTCCTCGACAACATTTAGCGTAAGTTTGGAGCGTTATTTAACCTCCTCCATGACCAGCTGGTGATCCCATTGTGCCATAATAACGATAGCAGGATCTTCACTCCAGCTTTAAAACTGAGGCGCTACAACCTGAAAATCACCAGTTGAGTTAATGCGTTAAAATGAATTTGTGTTAAGGCGTTATTATCGTGTTGACTTTGACAGCCCTACTGAATATTTAGTTCATATTTAATTAATATTAGTTAATATTAGTTCATGTTCATCCAACCCGCTGGTGTGTTCATGTTCCTGGGCGGTTCTGGTCCAGACTCACCTGCAGGGACCGGAGGGCGGAGAACAGCATGGGGACAGGAGCAGCTCTACGGGCGTCCACCAGCACCGTCAGCCCCAACGCCGCCACCTCCTTCCTGTTCCACACAGACAGGAAGTGATGTCAGAGGAGGAGGAGGAGGGACACTCTACAGTAACCTGAGACAGACCTGGAGGGGGGGGGGGGTCCTACCTGAGGGTGGAGGTGTAGTAGAGCAGGAGGCGCAGCAGCTCAGCGCTGTCACAGTCCGGGTTGGACCACACGGTGCTCCTGGTGCACACCGTCAGCAGAGCCCGACCGCTCCGGTCTCTGGTTCCTGCAGAGAGACAGGAGGTTACACTACACCTGGACCTGGACCTGGTTCTGGTTCTGGTTCTGGGTTCAGGTCTACATGAGGGGTTTGTCTCACCAGGCAGACAGAGAGCTCCAGAGCTCAGCAGCACACTGTAGAAACTGGACTGGGAGGACCGGGAGGACTGGGTGAGCCGTACTGGGACTGCCTGGTGCAGCTGTGGAGAGAATGCTGGTGGTTCTGGTTCTGTTGGACCGGGACCAGAAGGTCTGCTGAGGCCTGTGGAGAGAGGACACACACACACACACACACACTGACAGCTTGTACTGTACTACTGAGGACGACTCCCACTGAAGACGTCCTCATCGTGTTTCTAGATCCAGATCCAGATCATCTACTGTACACCCAAACAGGAAGGAGATTAGAGGAGGAAGAGGAGGAGGAGGAGTAGGAGGAGGAGGAAGACTATCTAGCCAATCAGAAGAGGAGGAAGAGGAGGAGGTGATACATGAGGACAGAAAGATGGTTTGTGGGATGAAAAGCAGGAGGAGGGGAATGATCGAGGAGGAGAAACAGGTTTCTGTACCTTCAGTCTGAAGCTCTGCGGTTCTTCCTCCACCAACCTCCTCACAGCTGCACTCCGCCTCTTCATCCTCCTCTTCATCCTCCTCCTTCTTCTTCTCCTCTTCTTCCTTTTCCTGTCCTTTTTCAGACTCCTCAGGTTCAGTCCAGAGTGAGTCTGGATCCATCGCTGGTGTGTTGGACTCCTCAGTGTGTTGGATGGTGTCGTTTTCAGAATAAGTGTCCTCAGTGTGTTTGTGTGGTGTATTATTTTCAGAATAAGAGTCCTCAATGTGTATTTGAAGTTTGTTTTCAGAATAAGAGTCCTCAGTGTGTTTGTGTTGTGTATTATTTTCAGAATAAGAGTCCTCAGAGTGCGTTTGTAGTGTACTGTTTTCAGAATAAGAGTCCTCAGAGTGTGTTCTAAGTCTGTCGTTTTCAGAACAAGAGTCCTCGGAGTGTTTGGGTAGTGTATTATTTTCAGAATAAGAGTCCTCAGAGTGTTTGTGTAGTGTATTATTTTCAGAATAAGAGTCCTCAGAGTGCGTTTGTAGTGTACTGTTTTCAGAATAAGAGTCCTCAGAGTGTTTGTGTAGTGTATTATTTTCAGAATAAGAGTCTTTAGAGTGCGTTTGTAGTGTACTGTTTTCAGAATAAGAGTCCTCAGAGGGCGTCTCTTCTTCTTCCCCTCCTGCTCTCTCCTCTTCACTCATCACTTGCTCCTCCTCCCTTCTTTCTAGACTCTGCTGCACAACTGTAACCTGAACCTCCTCCTCAACCTCTACCTCCACCTCAACCTCCACCTCCTCATCTTCCTCCTCCTCTACCTCCACCTCCTTATCTTCCTCCTCCTCTACCTCCTCCTCCTCCTCTAACTCATCTTCCTCCTCATCTGACTCTTCCTCTGTCTCTTCACTTTCATTCAGTAAATCTTCATCTCTCCTACACTCTGCATCCTCCAGCTGTTCTTCTTCCTCCTCCTCCTCCTCACCTTCATCATCTAACACCAACATTTCATGCTTCCCTTTCTGCCTCTCCATCAGCTCTCTCTCCTCCTCCTCCTCTTTCCCTCGCTCCTCCTCTTCCTCCTGTTCCTCCTCCTCTGTGCAGCTTTCAGGTTCAGTGTTTAGCTTCAGTCTCCTGCCTGAATCAGTACCTCCTCTCAGCTCCTGAGACGTCCAGCTGGAGGTTCCCACGACTTCAGGAGGAGCAGAGGAGGAGGAGGAGGAGGAGGAGGTGACGGGTCCACAGGAGGCCTGGTTGAGGTTCTCCTCCATGAGCCCGGAGGGAGGTCCGGTACGGGAGCTGACCTCCACACAGGGCCAGGACGAGGCTGTGTTAGCGGTGTGAGGAGTGTGTGTGTTAGCGGTGTGAGGAGTGCTGGTTCTGGCCCGGTGCTGCAGGCTGATGGACTGGGTTAAGGAGCCTTTCTGTGGGGAGAAGCGAGGCAGCTCCGTCAGCTCCGTCAGCTCCACGTACTCGCCCTCCGAGTCCTCGCCCTCGCTGCTCGCTGCTGATTGGAGGAGCTTAACTTCCTGTCTCGAGGGGTTAGTATCTCCACTAGGATTGTGTGATGTACTAATCAACACATCGCCATCCTTAACGGACGACTCCTTATCCTCCTTCAGGGAGGTCCGGGGCCGGCTGATGAATTGTGGGTAGACCAGGTCCTCCCAGGGGACCCTGAAGACGTCTCCGTGGGAGGACAGGAGGCAGCGCTCCAGCCGGGGCGCTCCTCGCCGCTCCCTCTCCCCGTTGACGGAGTCCAGCCAGGCCATGCTGAAGAGGGACCGCAGGGCTATCTCCGACACCTCCTGCTGCTCCACATGACGGCCGCCGGCTGACACGCTGCACAGCAACAGGCGGGGGGAGGAGCCGACGGCGCTCTTGCAGGAGGCGCCGTGTGCTAGCGGAGGAGGAGGAGGAGGAGGAGGAGGAACAGCAGCGGCGTGAGGAGAAACCAGCAGGTAGAAGTCTCCTGGACGGAGGAGGCGCTGGTCCAGAGGACAGAGCTGAACAACTACCTTCTCATGGACGCACAGAGGCCAGCCTTCATGACGGAACAACAGACCACAGTACTGAAACTGAGGAGAGGAGGAGACAAGGAGAGGAGGAGACAAGGAGATTATAAAGAGCTTTGAGTGGTCGGACTATAGAAAGGAGATATATTACTGTTTACAGAACATGTTTAGCCTAGCTTAGCACAAAGACTGGAAGCAGGGGGACACCATCTAAAGCTGTCTGACATGTTGACACACACTCTGTGGTGTTCAGTCAGTATATTGCATCTGTAGTCCATTGTAATAATCAATGACTGTAATCAATAATCATCTGTGACTGGAGAGTTAAGACGGAGTCACAGCTGGATACAGCTGTTTACCACGGCAGCATCAAACAAACAGCTTCACATGTTTCAGGGTATTAACAGTCAGTAATCACATCTACGCTGACTTCCTGCTGAACACCGCGGCCTCCGTGGGCGAGGCGGCGCCCGGCAGCCGCCAGGTGAGTGACGATCCCTCAGAGTGACCTTAACCAAACATGACACATCAGCCAACCACGAGAGGCGTTCAACAGGCAACAACAGACACAACCAGAGGGAGGGGGGAGGGCATCAGTGAGAGTCCTGACTCAGACAGTAATTACCTCCTAAACCAGCTTCCTGTTTGTCCTCCATCATCACACCTACCTGCTGACTCAGATCACTGACTTCCTGTCAGTTCACTGAGGATCTGTTCAGAGCGCTGTTGGGATGTGATACAGTACATGTGAAGCCTTCAGGTGAACTGTGTGTCAGCAGTCTGTAGCCGTCTGCTCCTCCACAGTCACACGGCTGTTCTGTTGTAACTCACTGGAACATTTAAAGCTTCATGGTAGTCCCTACTGGACGGTAGTCCCTACTGGACGGTAGTCCCTACGGACTGAACAGTAGTCCCTACTGGACGGTAGTCCCTACTGGACGGTAGTCCCTATGGACTGAACGGTAGTCCCTACTGGACGGTAGTCCCTACTGGACGGTAGTCCCTACGGACTGAATGGTAGTCCCTACTGGACGGTAGTCCCTACGGACTGAACGGTAGTCCCTACTGGACGGTAGTCCCTATGGACTGAACGGACGGTAGTCCCTATGGACTGAACGGACGGTAGTCCCTACTGGATGGCAGTCCCTACAGACTGGACGGTAGTCCCTACTGACTGGACGGTAGCCCCTACGGACTGGATGGTAGTCCCTAAGGACTGAACAGTAGTCCCCACGGACTGGACGGTAGTCCCTCCAGACTGGACGGTAGTCCCTACAGACTGGACAGTAGTCCCTAAGGACTGGACGGTAGTCCCTACGGACTGGACAGTAGTCCCTACAGACTGGACAGTAGTCCCTACGGACTGGACAGTAGTCCCTAAGGACTGGACGGTAGTCCCCTCAGACTGAACAGTAGTCCCCACGGACTGGACGGTAGTCCCTACGGACTGGACGGTAGTCCCTACAGACTGGACGGTAGTCCCTACAGACTGGACAGTAGTCCCTAAGGACTGGACAGTAGTCCCTAAGGACTGGACGGTAGTCCCTACAGACTGAACGGTAGTCCCTACGGACTGGATGGTAGTCCCTAAGGACTGGATGGTAGTCCCTACGGACTGAACAGTAGTCCCCACGGACTGGACGGTAGTCCCTACGGACTGGACGGTAGTCCCTACAGACTGGACGGTAGTCCCTAAGGACTGGACGGTAGTCCCTACGGACTGGACAGTAGTCCCTAAGGACTGGACGGTAGTCCCTAAGGACTACACAGTAGTCCCTAAGGACTACACAATAGTCCCTACAGACTGAACGGTAGTCCCTACAGACTAAACGGTAGTCCCTACAGACTGGACGGTAGTCCCTACGGACTGAACAGCAGTCCCCTCAGACTGGACAGTAGTCCCTAAGGACTGGACAGTAGTCCCTAAGGACTGGACGGTAGTCCCTACAGACTGAACGGTAGTCCCTACGGACTGGATGGTAGTCCCTAAGGACTGGATGGTAGTCCCTACGGACTGAACAGTAGTCCCCACGGACTGGACGGTAGTCCCTACGGACTGGACGGTAGTCCCTACAGACTGGACGGTAGTCCCTAAGGACTGGACGGTAGTCCCTACGGACTGGACAGTAGTCCCTAAGGACTGGACGGTAGTCCCTAAGGACTACACAGTAGTCCCTAAGGACTACACAATAGTCCCTACAGACTGAACGGTAGTCCCTACAGACTAAACGGTAGTCCCTACAGACTGGACGGTAGTCCCTACGGACTGAACAGCAGTCCCCTCAGACTGGACAGTAGTCCCTAAGGACTACACAGTAGTCCCTAAGGACTACACAGTAGTCCCTACAGACTGAACGGTAGTCCCTACAGACTAAACGGTAGTCCCTACAGACTGGACGGTAGTCCCTACGGACTGAACGGTAGTCCCTACGGACTGAACAGTAGTCCCTACTGACTGGACGGTAGTCCCTTCGGACTGGACGGTAGTCCCTTCGGACTGGACAGTAGTCCCTAAGGACTGGACGGTAGTCCCTACGGACTGGACAGTAGTCCCTACAGACTGGACAGTAGTCCCTACGGACTGGACAGTAGTCCCTAAGGACTGGACGGTAGTCCCCTCAGACTGAACAGTAGTCCCCACGGACTGGACGGTAGTCCCTACGGACTGGACGGTAGTCCCTACAGACTGGACAGTAGTCCCTAAGGACTGGACGGTAGTCCCTACAGACTGAACGGTAGTCCCTACGGACTGGACGGTAGTCCCTACAGACTGGACGGTAGTCCCTAAGGACTGGACGGTAGTCCCTACGGACTGGACAGTAGTCCCTAAGGACTGGACGGTAGTCCCTAAGGACTACACAGTAGTCCCTAAGGACTACACAATAGTCCCTACAGACTGAACGGTAGTCCCTACAGACTAAACGGTAGTCCCTACAGACTGGACGGTAGTCCCTACGGACTGAACAGTAGTCCCCTCAGACTGGACAGTAGTCCCTAAGGACTACACAGTAGTCCCTACAGACTGAACGGTAGTCCCTACAGACTGGACGGTAGTCCCTACGGACTGAACAGTAGTCCCTACTGACTGGACGGTAGTCCCTTCGGACTGGACGGTAGTCCCTTCGGACTGGACAGTAGTCCCTAAGGACTGGACAGTAGTCCCTACAGACTGAACGGTAGTCCCTACAGACTAAACAGTAGTCCCTACAGACTGGACGGTAGTCCCTACGGACTGAACAGTAGTCCCTACGGACTGAACGGTAGTCCCTACAGACTAATCGGTAGTCCCTACAGACTGGACGGTAGTCTCTACGGACTGGACAGTAGTCCCTAAGGACTGGACAGTAGTCCCTACAGACTGAACGGTAGTCCCTACAGACTAAACGGTAGTAAATGGTAAATGGTAAATGGACTTGGACTTATATAGCGCTTTTCTAGTCTTCCGACCACTCAAAGCGCTTTACACTACATGTCAGTATTCACCCATTCACACACACATTCATACACTGATGGCAGAGGCTACTAAGGTGCCAACTTTGCCCATCAGGATTTAATCTAAATACTCATTCACACACCGATGGCTATGCCTCCGGGAGCAATTTGGGGTTAAGTGTCTTGCTCAAGGACACATCGACATGTGACCCGGAGCAGCCGGGGATCGAACCACCGACCTTCCGATTGGTGGACAACCTGCTCTACCCTCTGAGCCACAGCCGCCCTGTAGTCCCTACAGACTGGACGGTGGTCCCTACGGCCAGAACAGTAGTCCCTACGGACTGAACGGCAGTCCCTACAGACTAAACGGTAGTCCCTACAGACTGGACGGTAGTCCCTACGGACTGAACAGTAGTCCCTATGGACTGGACGGTAGTCCCTACGGACTGGACACAATCAGACAGATCTAGGGATACTCACACAGGCATCTTGCTGGAGGTTTGCTAAGAGTTGCTTTGCAGGCAGCAGGAAGTGGATCAGGTAGCGAAGGCCGTCTCCTCGGTAGCAGCTCTCCACCACGCTGAGGACCTGACAGAGGACAGTCGGGGATGTGGCCTGGAAAGGCGGGTAGATGGCTGAGAGAGCAGTCTGGATGCACCGGTCCAAAGACTCAGAGTCCTGAGAGGAAAAGGACGAAGAAATGAGATGAGGGTTTAGATCAGATTCATCCTGAGGGGAGTGGTTGTGCAGCAGTTGCATTCGTGTACAAAGCAGGAAAGAGTGCAAATAAAACATAATATAAACAATAAAGATTATCAATAAGGTGCAAAAGACAAATATACACACTGCCACAAATGTAAAGAGGTTAACGGTTAGTGTCTTAAATAAACTCAGTGAAGGGTTAAGTAGTAAAAGTTAAACACACCACACCTCTGCACCACGTTCAACCAGACAGAACAGAGACTCACCGAATCACTTCAATCTGCTTTCCGACTGCTGTGTGACTCCATTTACCAGACCCACCAGTACCACAGACCAGTACCTCAGACCAGTACCAAAGACCAGTACCACAGACCAGTACCTCAGACCAGTCCCTCAGACCAGTCCCTCAGACCAGTACCTCAGACCAGTACCTCAGACCATGTACACCGACCACAGCAGAGTCCTGCAGCCTCCTCTGCTACTATTAGTCTACACACTGTTGTCCCGGTTACAGTCCAGCAGTCAGCTGTTATCCATCTCAGCCAACACGCCTCTAATCAGCACGTGTTCCTTCTTTGACTGCACGGCCAAAAACAAGTTCAACATTTCAGGCCAGCCAACGCCCGGCGGGCCCTGGAGGTGTGGCCGGGAACGGGAACCGGGCCGTAACTAGATCCACTGGTCTGGAGGCTGCAGACCGGTCAGGTAAAAATATCAGCCGACACACAGCGTCTGGCTCCAGCCTGCCGACCGAGTGATGGCATACATTTAAATGCTGACTGCAGTAGTTCTGTTTTATCCTCCCTCTCTCCTCCTGTTGGAGATGAGTCCACATTCCTCTCTCATTTCAGATGATAAAACCTCCTTTAACCCACGCTGAGCGACTCCTCTCTGTCGGCTTCATATCTACTGTACGTACGGTCAGAATGTTCTTATTTCATCCTCCTCCTGTCTCTCAGAGGAAACTCACTATATAACCTCATGTTTGATGAACTTCCACTCAGCATGTTTTCACACCAAACTGCTTGTATACGTATAAAAATCTCGTCTCTCTCATTCACACAGACCTGAATCTGAAATTAAATGAAATCACTCTGAATTAAACCAGAGTTGTTATAAACAACCCTGTTTAGCACATGAGATCCAATAAACAGTCAACTTGTGTAACTTTATTTACTCTGTGTCGTGTGGCGGCGGCTGCGTGATTCACGCGTCGGGTGTGCACACCGACTGCGTTTCTGCTGCTGCTCTCAGCTCTTTCTTTTTACATAGATTTTGCCTTTTAATGGCCATTTCATTTCATTATAAATATCATTTATATTTATTTTAGACAGAGAAAGCAATAGTAATAATCCACCATTAAAACGCCGTACTATATTCATTCATGGAGCTCTGCAAGTCACTGCATGTTCTACAACACTGTCCGGCACATATTTCAGAATAAAAGCCTTGTGTTAACAAATGAAGTGACGTACGTCTCACGCGGGCAGTGTGGCTGCTCTAACCTGTTAACACAGACGCAGAAATAAAAAACAACAGGTAACGCAGCCGCAACGCGCTGCTGAAGCTCCTGGTGTGGACGAGGCTTTGGTCCTGCGTGTTGACCGAATCATCTGATGCCTTTAACGATTAAAATACCACTACCACTACCACCTGTACCACCACTAGCAGCAGCACAGCCAGCTCTCTCTGAATATTCTGGATGTGACTCAGTTGAGCAGGATTCACACACAACAACTGGCAGCCAAATGTAGAGCTGAGGCCAATATTAGCATCAGGATATCAGATGACAGCGGGCTGCCGGGGATTTCTGCTCCGCTGAGAGGCACGATGACCAATACCCATCACAGAGCAGGAGGTCAAACTGTCGACGCCGGCAAACACACAACTTCTGTCGGCTCAGAGCAACCGCTAACGGCGTTTTATACACATATAAACACAAACTATGTGAGAGAAAAGACACAGAGAGAGAGAGAGTCCTCCAGTCTGCAGCTGCTGAACCATCATCACACTTTAAAACCAGTAACCTACAAACTGGTTCAGCACCAGACTGTATTCTCCAGACCAAATTCACCACAACACTGACTGGACTCCACATCTGTTGGTTTATAAAGACGTAAACACTGAAACCAAGCACAACTAGTTAGTTAACTTCATCGGGGCCGTTTCAATGCATTTAATACAAATGTCAGTATCTGGGTGCTCTATAGGTGTATCGCGGCCCATTTGACCACGGAGACGAGGTTCCACCGCACGTTACCGCCATACGATGACGTTTCCTGATAACATAGACATATTTCAGCCTTTGTTCGGACTTATTTTGTCCTTTTTTAGACGTGAGCATGCAGCTTTAGCTCTGCTCTGTCTAGCTCTGCTTTTCCTGTCAATGTGTGAAACCCAAAGTGTTTCCATCCTTTACTGGATGTGTAGTGTTTACCACGCTGGATTTAACATGGGAGGGTGCAGGTCGTATCCATGACGACCCTCCAACGGTTTACACTCTCTGAGGTTTATTTTGGTTGACGGATACGGAGGGTGAGGTGGAGGAGGAGGAGGAGGAGGAGGAGGAGGAAGAGGAAGAGGAAGAAGAGGAACAGGAAGAGGAAGAGGAAGAGGAAGAAGAGGAGGAGGAGGAGGAGGAGGAGGAGGAGGAGGAGGAGGAGGAAGAGAAGGAAGATGAGGAGGAGGAAGAAGAGGAGGAGGAGGAAGAGGAGGAGGAGGAAGAGGGAGAGGAAGAGGAAGAGGAAGAAGAGGGGGAGGAGGAGGAGGAAGAGGAGGAGGAGGAGGAGGAGGAGGAGGAAGAGGGAGAGGGAGAGGAAGAGGAGGAGGAGGAAGAGGAGGAGGAAGAGGAGGAGGAGGAAGAGGATGAGGAAGAGGGAGAGGAGGAGGAGGAGGAGGAAGAGGAGGAGGAGGAAGAGGAGGAGGAAGAGGAGGAGGAGGAGGAGGAAGAGGGAGAGGAGGAGGAGGAGGAGGAGGAGGAGGAGGAGGAGGAACATCAGGCTGAGTGAGGGTCCCATGGGAGAATGAAGGAGGCCCTGCTGAATAATAACTTGATTATCCTCAACACACCAGAGTCCTGTCAGAAAACTCACGTTTTAATCTCACTTAGCTTCACAGTGTTTCATTCAGCTCAGCTTCATCTCTGAGAGCACTCGCAACACAAACAGACTGTTATAATGAGGTCAAAGGTCAGAGGTCGGAAGTTAAACTTCCTCCAGACAGATTGAGTCTGTGTGACGGTGAGATATAATCTCTACGTTGATGAAACTGTAACTGGTATGATGAGTCAGAGCTGACCTTGAGCAGCTGTTTTATTGATGGTGATTTAACATGAACCTTGTTGTGCTGTCGGCTAAACACGCCGACATTAATCTCAGTAGATTGAGCTCGTTGTCGTCCTGCAGTAAAATGCCACGATCACACCAGCAGATTGACATAATTATATGTCAGCGCTACTGGCGCTACTAGCTACTGGCACTACTAGCTACTGGCACTACTAGCTACTGGCACTTCTAGCTACTGGCACTACTAGCTACTGGCACTACTAGCTACTGGCACTTCTAGCTACTGGCACTACTAGCTACTGGCACTACTAGCTACTGGCACTTCTAGCTACTGGCACTACTAGCTACTGGCACTTCTAGCTACTGGCACTTCTAGCTACTGGCACTACTAGCTACTGGCACTACTAGGTACTGGCACTACTAGCTACTGGCACTACTAGCTACTGGCACTACTAGCTACTGGCACTTCTAGCTACTGGCACTACTAGCTACTGGCACTACTAGCTACTGGCACTTCTAGCTACTGGCACTACTAGCTACTGGCACTACTAACTACTGGCACTACTAGCTACTGGCACTTCTAGCTACTGGCACTACTAGCTACTGGCACTTCTAGCTACTGGCACTTCTAGCTACTGGCACTACTAGCTACTGGCACTTCTAGCTACTGGCACTACTAGCTACTGGCACTTCTAGCTACTGGCACTACTAGCTACTGGCACTACTAGCTACTGGCACTTCTAGCTACTGGCACTACTAGCTACTGGCACTACTAACTACTAGCTACTGGCACTTCAAGCTACTGGCACTACTAGCTACTGGCACTACTAACTACTAGCTACTGGCACTACTAGCTACTGGCACTACTAGCTACTGGCACTTCAAGCTACTGGCACTACTAGCTACTGGCACTACTAACTACTAGCTACTGGCACTACTAGCTACTGGCACTACTAGCTACTGGCACGACTAGCTACTGGCACTTCTAGCTACTGGCACTACTAGCTACTGGCACTTCTAGCTACTGGCACTACTAGCTACTGGCACTTAAAATAACTCTGGATTCAGCGGTTAGTTCATTTTACTACTTTTAGGACATAATAGCTGTTGCCATCTTGGTTCCGTCGCCATCTTGGTTCCATCACCATCTTGTTTTTTGGCCATCACCATCTTGGTTCCGTCGCCATCTTGGTTCCATCGTCATCTTGGTTCCGTCGCCATCAAGGTTTTTGGCCGTCGCAATGTTGGTTCCGTCACCATCTTGGTTCCATTGCCATCTTGGTTTTTGGCCAGCGCTATCTTGGTTCCATCACCATCTTGGTACCATCGCCATCTTGGTTCCATCACCATCTTGGTACCATCGCCATCTTAGTTTTTGGCCATCGTCATCTTGGTTTTTGGCCATCGCCATCTTGGTTTTTGGCCATCGTCATCTTGGTTCCATCGCCCTCTTGGTTCAATCGCCCTCTTGGTACTATCGCCATCTTGGTTCCATCGCCCTCTTGGTTCAATCGCCCTCTTGGTACTATCGCCATCTTGGTTCCATCGCCATCTTGGTTTTTGGCCATCGTCATCTTGGTTCCATCGCCATCTTGGTACCATCGCCATCTTGGTACCATCGCCGTCTTGGTTCCATCGCCATCTTGGTTCCATCGCCATCTTGGTTTTTCTCCGTCGCCATCTTGGTTGTAGCCTACCACAGCGCCATCTAGCAGCTGTTGTCAGAAAATCACCAGAGTTTCGTCTCTTTGTTTCTAGACTGTTTGGTTCAGTGAGCTGAAATCTGACCCTCCAGTTTAGATCTGGATCAGGTTCTGGATCAGTCAGTAAGTGGCACTGTCTGACAGCAGCAGCTGAGGCTCATGGGTAATGTAGTCTTCAGAGTAGTCATAAATCAAGTGTAAATAATGTTCTATTATCCAGGAGGAGATAAAGGTTAACTGGTGGTTAAACTGTTGACCACCGCCAGCCAATCAGGGAGCAGGGTTTTGTGGCAGTGTGTTGCATCTTGTGTGTGTTTTGGCCTCTGTGGTGTCTGTTGTTTGATCAGCTGATGGAGCGGCTCAGATAAACCGATCCAATCAGGCTGGTTCTGCTGGTTTTAATGAATAGTCTCTCTCTCCCTGGAGGGCTGTGATTCATCCGCTCAAAACCAGTTCCAGTTGGGCGTGGAGGACGAAGAGGGCGGCGCCGCACATAACCGGGTCACTGTGAGACAGGATCCTGCAGGCTGCTGGTTCTGGTCCATGTGCCGATGTTCTGCCCATGTATCATCATGATCCAGTGACCAGTACTCACTGATCTGACCTCTGACCTCTGATCAGACGTCTCTAACGTGTTTAAACAACGACGCCGTCAGAGTGGTGAGGTTCACGACCCGGTTAGTAACCGAGCCCGGGGGAGGGTGGGAGCCCACAGGAGACATGGCCTTTGACCCCCCCACTAGTGAACACAGTGACAGGAGATAACCTCACAGGAGAGACCAGCTGAGACTCACATATACCAACATCCACCGGAACCAACAGACCGGACCCAGCAGACTAGACCCAACAGACTGGACCCAGCAGACTGGACCCAGCAGACTGGAACTGGACCCAACAGACTGGACCCAGCAGACTGGACCCAACAGACTGGACCCAACAGACTGGACCCAGCAGACTGGACCCAGCAAACTGGAACTGGACCCAACAGACTGGACCCAGCAGACTGGACCCAACAGACTGGACCCAACAGACTGGAACTGGACCCAACAGACTGGACCCAGCAGACTGGACCCAGCAGACTGGAACTGGACCCAACAGACTGGACCCAGCAGACTGGACCCAACAGACTGGACCCAACAGACTGGACCCAGCAGACTGGAACTGGACCCAACAGACTGGACCCAGCAGACTGGACCCAACAGACTGGACCCAACAGACTGGAACTGGACCCAACAGACTGGACCCAGCAGACTGGACCCAGCAGACTGGAACTGGACCCAACAGACTGGACCCAGCAGACTGGATCCAACAGACTGGACCCAGCAGACTGGAACTGGACCCAACAGACTGGACCCAGCAGACTGGACCCAAAAGACTGGACCTGGACCCAACAGACTGGACCCAACAGATTGGCCCTGGACCCAACAGACCCAGCAGAGAGTCTCTGAGACTACAGAACCACTGGACCCAACATGAAGAACCACATTGTTTATCTGAAGGGGACGGAGAACGTTAATGAACAGAATAAAAGACGTAAACATTCCCCAGTTAGCATGAATGCTAGTTAGCCTGAATGCTAGTTAGCCTGAATGCTAGTTAGCAGGAACGCTAGTTAGCAGGAATGCTAGTTAGCCTGAATGCTAGTTAGCCTGAATGCTAGTTAGCAGGAACGCTAGTTAGCCTGAATGCTAGTTAGCATGAACGCTAGTTAGCAGGAACGCTAGTTAGCCTGAATGCTAGTTAGCAGGAATGCTAGTTAGCAGGAACGCTAGTTAGCAGGAACGCTAGTTAGCCTGAATGCTAGTTAGCAGGAATGCTAGTTAGCCTGAATGCTAGTTAGCAGGAATGCTAGTTAGCAGGAACGCTAGTTAGCCTGAATGCTAGTTAGCAGGAACGCTAGTTAGCAGGAATGCTAGTTAGCAGGAATGCTAGTTAGCAGGAATGCTAGTTAGCCTGAACGCTAGTTAGCAGGAATGCTAGTTAGCCTGAACGCTAGTTAGCAGGAATGCTAGTTAGCCTGAACGCTAGTTAGCAGGAATGCTAGTTAGCAGGAATGCTAGTTAGCCTGAACGCTAGTTAGCAGGAACGCTAGTTAGCAGGAATGCTAGTTAGCCTGAACGCTAGTTAGCAGGAATGCTAGTTAGCCTGAACGCTAGTTAGCCTGAATGCTAGTTAGCAGGAATGCTAGTTAGCAGGAATGCTAGTTAGCAGGAATGCTAGTTAGCAGGAATGCTAACACACATCTGTAGATAAGATGAGAAGCTGCTGATCCGCTGCGTCCGTCACAGAAACATCTGTCTCGTCTCCATTCAACACCTGGATGTACCTACAGGATTTATGACATCACAGCTAGTTTGGAGCCAATCAGGGCGCAGCATGAAGCTTCCAGGTCTCAACACTGAGACGACGCAGTGAAGCAGGAGACATGTTGTTTCCAACAGTATCTTTATATTCTGGATTATTATGTGAGGAGGAATCATCATGTTGATGTCTGGAGGAGATATCATATATTATATTATATATATATATATATTAAACCGGACTGAAACCATGAGTCATGATTTAAAACAGAAGAAAACGTACATGTGATCTTTAGATTCCTCCTGAATCTACAGCAGAGCTCATTCATATTGATGTTTCAGACCACTGGTATGATCAGAGGAGAGACGGATCACACTCAGGATTAAGAACTGACGACCTCTGTTTCTTTAATTCTGATAACCCGCCGGCGGTGGCGAGGTAACGTGAGTCCCGTGTGACTTCAGTCTCAGGAAGTTGATTGTGACTTCAGCTCAGTTTCTACCAGCGGAGACCTGCTGCAGCTCGTTCAGAGATCTTATCTCACCGCACCGACCCAACATAAATATGATCAGAATGAGCCACGTGCTTTTACTGTGAAAGTCCCAGCAGGGAAGTGATCCCGGCGTGGAGCCCCGGGGGGGGATGACTCTCTGATAAGTGAAACAGGAGAATAATCACAGATAGCGGCGCTGTCAGGACGCATCAGCACTCTCTGGTACAGGGTGTTCACACTACAACACCTGGACAACACACAGACAGGTTAAAACAACACAACTGCATCACAGCCAACATCTGGAGAGCAGAGTGTTCACACACTGAAACACCAGACTGGACCTTTTTAGATAGAGACCACAGAAACGGAGTCTGAAACTGAGATCTGACCGTCGTTACAGATCTCTTTACAACCAGCCTCGTCTCTCTTTGTTTCTCCTCTGGTGTGTTTTCACAGGAGTTCACACCTTCATGAGAGCAGCTGGGGCTGATGGGAGCTCAGCGGCTGTTAGCGGGGGGGCGCCACAGAGCTGAGACTGATGACCAGTTTCTAACCCAGAGCAGGATCAGAGGATCTGAGCGGATCTATGACATCATCGCTCATAGGTATCGACTATTCCTTTGCAACGTAGCGTCACATTAGCCGGAGGGATATAACCGACTGAATTTGAAAACGATCCGATAAACTCTGTAGGAAGAGTTTCGAAAAAGTTTGAATTAAAACGCATGAAAAACGCACGGCAATTCAAAAGGGCCGACGTCCGGTTGGACGGAGTTAATGAAAGTTGATGAATATTACGTCTGAAATGATGAGAGCAATGTGGGAACCGGATGTCGTGAATATCAGAGGAACTGGTTTTGATGTACGCGCCGAGTTTCGTGAGTGTTTGAGTATCACAAGGGCGTCAAAAATAAGTTCAAAGTTCAAAGGCTCAATGTGATGAGGGGATCCTTGAAGTCCTCAAACTTCTAAAGCGTGTGCTAATTTGTGTGAGTTTTGTGCATCCTAAGCTCCTCATGAATGCAATTCCACAGCAGAATAATAATAATAAACTTTAAAAAAACAACAGGTTCTTGACAATAAGGGGGTTTCTGAGCAGTTTACACAACACAAGTGCTCGCCATCCAGTCGCCGATAAAAGACAGAAATCTCCAAATGTCAAAAGATTTTGATCCCAAATCCCAGCATGTCTTCTTCTATGGTGCTCCTCAAGGTCTCGGTGTCTTAATGTGGTATTCTGGAGGATTATTGATCATTTTTATCAATTCTTCAGTGGTAAAAAATGGTTAAATTTAGCACCAAATCTGTGGAACAAATGGTATCAACCCAACAACTGATGAGTCCTAATAGAGCCTGAGGATGACCATCAGATACTGCTGTCATCATGTTCTAAAGCCTGATACACGTTCACTACTGTATCTCTGATTAATGACCAGAACAACTGGACGTCACAATCAATAATAATGTATGAATGTAGAATGAAGCCAGTGGTGTGACATGTTAAAGAGAGGAGTGGACGAGGTGCTGCTGGTTACAGTAGATGTTCTAGTGGAGGCGACACCTGATACTACGTCTTTACTTTCTGTTTCTATGTTTACCTTTCTGAGTCACACCTCACCTCTATCTACACTACTGCTGCTGCTCTGCTGCACACACACACACACACTCACACTGCACTACATACTCTATATGTGTACTACATACTCTATATATTCTATATACTCTATATGTGCACTATCCTTCAACATACTGTGTGAATAAGCAGCAGTATGTGTTAGGGCTGTCAATCAATTACAATATGTAAAAATGAACCTTAAAGGGAGATCAGTCCAGTATTTAATCCTCTTATCAACATGGGAGTGGACAAATATGCTGCTTTATGTAAATGCATGTATATATTTATTATTATAAATCAATGAACAATACAGATCAATAACAGATATTGATCCAGAAACCCTCACAGGTACTGCATTTAGCATAAAACAATATGCTCCAATCATAACATGGCAAACTGCAGCCCAACAGGCAACAACAGCTGTCAGTGTGTCAGTGTGCTGACTTGACTATGACTTGCCCCAAACTGCATGTGATGATCATAAAGTGGGCATGTCTGTAAAGGGGAGACTCGTGGGTACCCATAGAACCCATTTACATTCACACATCTGGAGGTCAGAGGTCAAGGGACCCCTTTGAAAATGGCCATACCAGTTTTTCCTCGCCAAAATTTAGTGTAAGTTCGGAGCGTTATTTAACCTCCTTCATGACCAGCTACTCTTTTTCTGACATTTTTCAGACTTTTTTTTGGACTTTTTAAAAAAAAATTGGGACTTTTTTCTGCAATTTTTTTCAGATATTTTTTGGACATTTTTCTGACTTTTTTCTGCAATTTTTCAGAATTTTTTGGACTTTTTTTGTTTTATTTTTCGGACTTTTTTTTGGACAAAAGCCCTCACACATTCACACATCTGGAGGTCAGAGGTCAAGGGACCCCTTTGAACATGGACATGACAGTTTGTCCTCTCCAACATTTAGTGTCAGTTTATTTAACCTCCTTCATGACCAACTAGTCTGACATGGTTGGTTTCGGATGATACCAGGTTCTTCACTCTAGTAGCTTTGACAGCTCTACTCTGAACATCCCTCACACCACAGGAACATCTGGAAAGATCATCTCTAGAACCATCAACCAATCAGAGCTCTGCTGAGCGTCGTCAGGAGGAACCAGGACCAGAATCAGCTGGACTCTCGTAGTGTGAACTCGACATTAACTGACGAGCTCCTCTGTTACTGTTCTTTACAATATTATCAAATCAAATCTAAAGACTCAGACATGTAAATGTAGAATACGTCCTGTACTGACATGTGTGTGTCTGCTCTCTCTGAGGTAGGTCAGAGGATTTACTGGTCCGGGTGTTAAGTTCAGGTGGGGGGGTTACCCAGACCATGTGGGGTCGGGGGGGTGGTGGTGGTTTTGGGGGGTCCAGGCTTCAGGTTTCAGGTTTCAGGTCTCAGCAGGAAGATGACAGACTGTTACAGATGAGTCCTGCTGACCTGCAGGAACACCGTCTCATTGTGAGCCTCCTCTCTGGAGTCCAGGACCAGGACTGAGTAGTCCACCTCCCCGGGGACGGTCCTCTCTGGAGTCCAGGACCAGGACTGAGTAGTCCACCGCCCTGGGGATGGTCCTCTCTGGAGTCCAGGACCAGGACTGAGTAGTCCACCTCCCCGGGGACGGTCCTCTCTGGAGTCCAGGACCAGGACTGAGTAGTCCACCGCCCTGGGGATGGTCCTCTCTGGAGTCCAGGACCAGGACTGAGTAGTCCACTTCCCCGGGGACGGTTCTCTCTGGAGTCCAGGACCAGGGCTGAGTAGTCCACTTCCCCAGGGACGGTCCTCTCTGGAGTCCAGGACCAGGACTGAGTAGTCCACTTCCCCGGGGACGGTACTCTCTGGAGTCCAGGACCAGGACTGAGTAGTCCACTTCCCCGGGGACGGTACTCTCTGGAGTCCAGGCGGCGGCGGCGTGACAACGGCTTCCATCAGGACAGGAAGTGATGCTGAGTCAGTCAGCGTGTCAAAGCTGAGACAGAGGATCAG
>NC_133796.1:1100321-1107821 GCF_043250625.1 Sebastes fasciatus | reverse complement strand
GCCCGCTGGCCCTCTGGCCCTCTCTGGCCCTCCCTGGCCCTCTCTGGCCCTCCGGCCCGCTGGCCCTCCGGCCCTCTGCGGTCCAGACAAAAAAAGGCCTTTGTTTGACTCAGATGTCATACACATGGTGGTGGTGTGATCTTTATACTACGACAGATTTCCTAAAGTTTGATTAAACAAATTAAATCTCAATATCCTGAATGGTAACCTCTGTATCATGATACGTATCATATCTCCAGATTCCTGCCGACACTCAGCTCTATAAATAATCAACATGTCTGCAGCAGCGTTTCACCCCCCCCCCAAAACTCATCCCGACAACACAACTTCTAATAAAGTTGAACCAGAGAGACGGTTTCTGTCCTCTAGTCCTCTAGTCCTGTGTTTATCTGCTGCTTTTAATCTGGTTTCATTTATCTAGATATTATTAATATTTAGTGTGTCTCTTTCTAAATGATGTTTATGTGTTTTACTGACTGATGAGTCTGTTTCTGCAGCGCTGAAACAAGCAGCAGACGGTGAACACCATTCAATCTGGAG
This sequence comes from Sebastes fasciatus, assembly GCF_043250625.1. NCBI lineage: Eukaryota > Metazoa > Chordata > Actinopteri > Perciformes > Sebastidae > Sebastes > Sebastes fasciatus. Next base: position 1,107,281 of record NC_133796.1, on the reverse strand, counting down.
GAAACTTTATTAACAATCAGTTCACCTGACAAACACCCAACACACACACACACACATAAACTTGACCAAACCTGACCTCAACACTCACACAGTGTGTAGCACATGTAGCGTGTGTGTGTGTGTGTGTGTGTGTGTGTGTGTGTGTGTGTGTTCTTACCATGGTGTGTGTAGTGTGTAGTCAGTAGTAGTATATTCCAGTCTGAGAACATGTTCCTCTCTCTCTCTCTCTCTCTCTCTGGGGTCTGTTAGTGTCTCTCGTCCCGTCACCTCTGATTCTGCTCTGACTCAGTCCAGCCTCTCATGTGTGAAGCCCCGCCCCCCACCAGCTGTCAATCATCCTGCCCCTCCCTCCTCCTCCTCCTCCTCCTCCTCCTTCCTCCTCCTCCTCCTCCTCCTCGTCTTCCTCCTCCTCCTCGTCTTCCTCCTCCTCTCTGTCCCCCCCTACTGGCACTATTTTGTCTCACAGAAGCTCATATTAATCCTCTTGTTGAAACTAATAAACTGATTTTATTAATTTATGAATCAATGTTTTTGGTCAATTAAATGTAAAAATTAAAACGAGATAAAAAGATGAGAATATAAATCATGAATCGTCCCAAAGTGTAACAAATAAATCAATTAACAATGTAGATTTTATTATATTTTGGTTTATTGATTACAATTATTATCCAGCAACCCAGAAATCAAAGAATAAAGACATTTCCCTCACAGATTAGTGGCATTTTATTTTTAATTTATAATGTTTTATACTTCTGGTGAATATAATCCAATCAATCTTATTTCCATAGATGTATTTAGTATATACAGTTCCCTTTGTTAACACCTTTATTTTGAAAAGCAGACGTAGTGCCACGTGTCTACTTCCTCTAACTTCTCCAAGGTGGTCTCTAGCTCTCCGTCAGCTCCGTTCTCTTTATCCATCCATGGTCAGCTCCATCGGGGCCGTTTCAATGCAGAGAACAGACATGTCAGTATCTGGGTGCTCTACAGTCGTAGCGTCAGCCCATTTGACCACGGAGACGAGAGCGACGGCCGGCTCCACCGCAACGTTACCACCATACCATAACGTTACCTTCATACCATAACGTTACCGCCATACCATAACGTTACCGCCATACCATAACGTTACCTCCGTACCATAACGTTACCGCCATACCATAACGTTACCACCATACCATAACGTTACCTCCATACCATAACGTTACCTCCGTACCATAACGTTACCTTCATACCATAACGTTACCTTCATACCATAACGTTACCACCATACCATAACGTTACCGCTGTACCACCATACCATAACGTTACCTCCATACCATAACGTTACCTCCGTACCATAACGTTACCACCATACCATAACGTTACCACCATACCATAACGTTACCGCCATACCATAACGTTGCCTTCATACCATAACGTTACCTCCATACCATAACGTTACCTCCATACCATAACGTTACCTTCATACCATAACGTTACCGCCGTACCACCATACCATAACGTTACCTCCATACCATAACGTTACCTCCGTACCATAACGTTACCACCATACCATAACGTTACCTTCATACCATAACGTTACCTCCATACCATAACGTTACCTCCATACCATAACATTACCTCCATACCATAACGTTACCTTCATACCATAACGTTACCTCCATACCATAACGTTACCTTCATACCATAACGTTACCACCATACCATAACGTTACCTTCATACCATAACGTTACCTCCATACCATAACGTTACCTTCATACCATAACGTTACCGCCGTACCACCATACCATAACGTTACCTCCATACCATAACGTTACCTTCATACCATAACGTTACCTCCATACCATAACGTTACCTCCATACCATAACGTTACCTTCATACCATAACGTTACCTCCATACCATAACGTTACCTCCGTACCATAACGTTACCACCATACCATAACGTTACCTCCATACCATAACGTTACCTCCGTACCATAACGTTACCTTCATACCATAACGTTACCTTCATACCATAACGTTACCACCATACCATAACGTTACCGCTGTACCACCATACCATAACGTTACCTCCATACCATAACGTTACCTCCGTACCATAACGTTACCACCATACCATAACGTTACCACCATACCATAACGTTACCTCCATACCATAACGTTACCTCCGTACCATAACGTTACCTTCATACCATAACGTTACCTTCATACCATAACGTTACCACCATACCATAACGTTACCGCCGTACCACCATACCATAACGTTACCTCCATACCATAACGTTACCTCCGTACCATAACGTTACCACCATACCATAACGTTACCACCATACCATAACGTTTCCTGATCACTTTTTCTGAGACATATTTCGGATATACTTTGCCATTTTTTCGGCCTTTTTCCTGAAATATTTCAGACACTTTTCAGACTTTTATTCTGACATATATCGGCCTTTTTTTCGGACTTATGTTTGAACATATTTCAGACGTTTTTTGGGGCATTTTTTGGGCCATATTTCAGACATACCTTGGCATTTTTTTCGGACTTTCTTAAAAAACTATTTCAGACATAGTTCAGCTTTTTTTCAGACATTTTTCAGCCTTTGTTCGGATTTATTTTCGGACATATTTTGTCCTTTTTTAGACGTGAGCATGCAGCTTTAGCTCTGCTCTGTCTAGCTCTGCTTTTCCTGTCAATGTGTGAAACCCAAAGTGTTTCCATCCTTTACTGGATGTGTAGTGTTTACCACGCTGGATTTAACATGGGAGGGTGCAGGTCGTATCCACGACGACCCTCCAACGCTTTACAGACATGTCAGTATCTGGGTGCTCTACAGTCGTAGCGTCAGCCCATTTGACCACGGAGACGAGAGCGACGGCCGGCTCCACCGCAACGTTACCACCATACCATAACGTTACCTTCATACCATAACGTTACCGCCATACCATAACGTTACCGCCATACCATAACGTTACCTCCGTACCATAACGTTACCGCCATACCATAACGTTACCTTCATACCATAACGTTACCGCCATACCATAACGTTACCGCCATACCATAACGTTACCTCCGTACCATAACGTTACCGCCATACCATAACGTTACCACCATACCATAACGTTACCTCCGTACCATAACGTTACCGCCATACCATAACGTTACCACCATACCATAACGTTACTTCCGTACCATAACGTTACCGCCATACCATAACGTTGCCTTCATACCATAACGTTACCTCCATACCATAACGTTACCTCCATACCATAACGTTACCTTCATACCATAACGTTACCGCCGTACCACCATACCATAACGTTACCTCCATACCATAACGTTACCTCCGTACCATAACGTTACCACCATACCATAACGTTACCTTCATACCATAACGTTACCTCCATACCATAACGTTACCTCCATACCATAACGTTACCTCCATACCATAACGTTACCTTCATACCATAACGTTACCTCCATACCATAACGTTACCTTCATACCATAACGTTACCACCATACCATAACGTTACCTTCATACCATAACGTTACCTTCATACCATAACGTTACCGCCGTACCACCATACCATAACGTTACCTCCATACCATAACGTTACCTTCATACCATAACGTTACCTCCATACCATAACGTTACCTCCATACCATAACGTTACCTTCATACCATAACGTTACCTCCATACCATAACGTTACCTCCGTACCATAACGTTACCACCATACCATAACGTTACCTCCATACCATAACGTTACCTCCGTACCATAACGTTACCTTCATACCATAACGTTACCTTCATACCATAACGTTACCACCATACCATAACGTTACCGCTGTACCACCATACCATAACGTTACCTCCATACCATAACGTTACCTCCGTACCATAACGTTACCACCATACCATAACGTTACCACCATACCATAACGTTACCTCCATACCATAACGTTACCTCCGTACCATAACGTTACCTTCATACCATAACGTTACCTTCATACCATAACGTTACCACCATACCATAACGTTACCGCCGTACCACCATACCATAACGTTACCTCCATACCATAACGTTACCTCCGTACCATAACGTTACCACCATACCATAACGTTACCACCATACCATAACGTTTCCTGATCACTTTTTCTGAGACATATTTCGGATATACTTTGCCATTTTTTCGGCCTTTTTCCTGAAATATTTCAGACACTTTTCAGACTTTTATTCTGACATATATCGGCCTTTTTTTCGGACTTATGTTTGAACATATTTCAGACGTTTTTTGGGGCATTTTTTGGGCCATATTTCAGACATACCTTGGCATTTTTTTCGGACTTTCTTAAAAAACTATTTCAGACATAGTTCAGCTTTTTTTCAGACATTTTTCAGCCTTTGTTCGGATTTATTTTCGGACATATTTTGTCCTTTTTTAGACGTGAGCATGCAGCTTTAGCTCTGCTCTGTCTAGCTCTGCTTTTCCTGTCAATGTGTGAAACCCAAAGTGTTTCCATCCTTTACTGGATGTGTAGTGTTTACCACGCTGGATTTAACATGGGAGGGTGCAGGTCGTATCCACGACGACCCTCCAACGCTTTACACTCTCTGAGGTTTGTTTTGGTTGACGGATACGGAACAGATATGACGTCACGTTACTCAGACTACCACAATAAAAGCAGTAACTTCCTTCTACCTCCACAGAGACTCACATGAAGCAGATATATCCATTTTGGTTTTAAAACATCTATTTAGAAATAAAAAAAAATTGATTTTTTCCCTGCCCCCAGAGACCGGTCAGAGTCCAGTCAGAGTCCAGTCAGAGACCAGTCAGAGTCCAGTCAGAGTCCAGTCAGAGACCAGTCAGAGTCCAGTCAGAGTCCAGTCAGAGACCAGTCAGAGTCCAGTCAGAGACCAGTCAGAGTCCAGTCAGAGTCCAGTCAGAGACCAGTCAGAGTCCAGTCAGAGACCAGTCAGAGTCCAGTCAGAGACCAGTCAGAGTCCAGTCAGGGTCCAGTCAGAGACCAGTCAGACACCAGTCAGAGACCAGTCAGAGTCCAGTCATAGACCAGTCAGGGTCCACTATGAAGGAAATGAGCCGGCAGTCACAGCTGGAGACCAACAGCTGGTATTTTACTGCAGGCATCGTCCCAGTTACAGATAATGATGGAAGCCAGTAAGACACTGAACCGGGCCAGTTTAATGATGACAGGTCAGACTGGAAACCAGTTGATGACCACTGACTCCCACCAGTCTGGACCAGCTGTCTGAAGTGTCATTAAGAAGACAACAAGTAAACAAACAGCTGTTTGTCAATCACAACGTGTTACAACCAGTAACCACCATGATCAAGAGGACTGTTCCAGTTGGACCAATCACAAACAGAGAGGACGTCCAGCAGCACCACTGGAACCAGTACGGAGGTTCTGGTCTGTGCTGGTCTCCAGGGTGCTGCTGGACAGAGTCACAATGACTGTGGCTATAAAGAGCCCCCCCGCCAGAGGTTTAATGGGAGCACTGGGAGCTCTGCTGGATCTGAAGGTTTAATGGGAGCACTGGGAGCTCTGCTGGGTCTGAAGAGGATGAACCCTGTCCTCCTGATCCCAGACCCCCTACAGGGTCTGAGCACACAGGACTTCCTGTGAGTGATGTCACCCACTTCAAACACTACTCTAACCACACACTGGGATAACTGGGATAACTGGGATAACTTGGATATAACTGGGATAACTTGGATATAACTGGGATATAACTGGGATATAACTGGGATAAAACTGGGATAACTGGGATAACTTGGATATAACTGGGATAACTGGGATAACTTGGATATAACTGGGATAACTGGGATATAACTGGGATAACTGGGATAACTTGGATATAACTGGGATAACTGGGATATAAGTGGGATAACTGGGATAACTTGGATATAACTGGGATAACTGGGATATAACTGGGATAACTGGGATAACTTGGATATAACTGGGATAACTGGGATAACTGGGATATAACTCTGATAAAACTGGGATATAACTGGGATAACTGGGATATAACTGGGATAAAACTGGGATAACTGGGATATAACTGGGATAACTGGGATATAAGTGGGATAACTGGGATAACTTGGATATAACTGGGATAAAACTGGGATATAACTGGGATATAACTGGGATAACTGGGATATAACTGGGATATAACTGGGATATAACTTGGATAACTGGGATAACTTGGATATAACTGGGATAACTGGGATAACTGGGATATAACTGGGATAACTTGGATATAACTGGGATATAACTGGGATAACTGATATAACTGGGATATAACTGGGAACACTGGGATATAACTGGGATATAACTGGGATATAACTTGGATAACTGGGATAATTGGGATAACTGGGATAACTGATATAACTGGGATATAACTGGAATATAACTGGGATAACTGGGATAACTGGGATATAAGGGATATAACTGGGATATAACTGGGATATAACTGGGATGTAACTGGGATAACTTGGATATAACTGGGATAACTGGGATATAACTGGGATAACTGGGATAACTTGGATATAACTGGGATAACTGGGATAACTGGGATATAAGTGGGATAACTGGGATAACTTGGATATAACTCTGATAAAACTGGGATATAACTGGGATAACTGGGATATAACTGGGATAAAACTGGGATAACTGGGATATAACTGGGATAACTGGGATATAAGTGGGATAACTGGGATAACTTGGATATAACTGGGATAAAACTGGGATATAACTGGGATATAACTGGGATAACTGGGATATAACTGGGATATAACTGGGATATAACTTGGATAACTGGGATAACTTGGATATAACTGGGATAACTGGGATAACTGGGATATAACTGGGATAACTTGGATATAACTGGGATATAACTGGGATAACTGATATAACTGGGATATAACTG
>NC_133796.1:1062821-1090321 GCF_043250625.1 Sebastes fasciatus | reverse complement strand
GAGGCATAAAGCTGATTAATTAAACACTAGTATCGGATCGGTACTCGGTGTCGGCCGATACCCAAAGCCCATGTATCGGTATCGGGACCTGTACATCTCTACTATAGATTATTATTTTAAACATATTTCTCATCAGAGCAGTGAACTAACAAACATTTCAGAGTTCATAAAACTGAATTTAAGACGCTGAATACTGCGATAAGACTTTTCCAGACGTCAAGCAGACAACACAGACATGTCTAAATAGTGTTAGTAGCGACCAGCAGAGATGAGTAAAGCTGCAGATAAAGAGTCGGACAGCTGAGTCTGCAGCAGCAGCAGGCTGCCGGCTCTACGAGCAAGGCACTTACCCTCTGTGACTGGAGTACGACTCCCTCTCAGCTCCTCTCAGCTGGAACGGGAAGTAATCCAAACTGAACCACCGACGAGCACAACAAAGACCGGCACGAAGTACAGTTCAGACAGAGACAGTAGAGCTCCACAGTAGAGACAGTAGAGCTCCACAGTAGAGTCAGTAGAGCTCAGACAGAGACAGTAGAGCTCAGACAGTCAGCAGAGCTCCAGCAGGGAGAGTTTAGTCAGAAATAAGCAGCATGTGTTCACAGAGGAGCTCCCTGACTAAATATCAGCCTGCAGGCTCAGACAGCTCCACCCACAGACCTCTCTCTCTCTCTGGGTCTCTCTCTCTCTGGGTCTCTCTCTGGGTCTCTCTCTGGGTCTCTCTCTCTCTGGGTCTCTCTCTCTGGTTGAAGCATGAGAGTCTATCAGATGCTCTGAGTTCACCAAACAGCTGGTAACTAACACACACACAGTGTTGGCAGGAGTTTGCAGAACATTCTTTGGACAACGAATGAAATCTTAAAATAGTGCAGAGGAATCCTTGTGAACACCTTCACCACAGAGAGAGAGCTGGACAATACAGACAGGACTCACTCAGAGGAGAGTTCTGCTTCTGGTTATAATAACAGAGGTTGTATGAGGTTCCTCTAAACACAAGAAAGGGAGAAAAAGAGAATCACCTACTGTATGTATCGCCATTTCATTATTCATTTCTAAATAGATGTTTTTCGATATATCTGCTTCATGTGAGTCTCTGTGGAGGTAGAAGGAAGGTACTGCTTTTATTGTGGTAGTCTGAGTAACGTGACGTCATATCCGTTCCGTATCCGTCAACCAAAACAAACCTCAGAGAGTGTAAAACGTTGGAGGGTCGTCGTGGATACAACCTGCACCCTCCCATGTTAAATCCAGCGTGGTAAACACTACACATCCAGTAAAGGATGGAAACACTTTGGGTTTCACACATTGACAGGAAAAGCAGAGCTAGACAGAGCAGAGCTAAAGCTGCATGCTAACTCTGTCACGGACAGGAAACGTTATGGTATGGTGGTAACGTTATGGTATGGCGGTAACATTATGGTATGGCGGTAACGTTATGGTATGGTGGTAACATTATGGTATGGCGGTAACGTTATGGTATGGTGGTAACATTATGGTATGGAGGTAACGTTATGGTATGGAGGTAACGTTATGGTATGGAGGTAACGTTATGGTATGGAGGTAACGTTATGGTATGGTATGGTGGTAACGTTATGGTATGGCGGTAACATTATGGTATGGAGGTAACGTTATGGTATGGTGGTAACGTTATGGTATGGAGGTAACGTTATGGTATGGTGGTAACGTTATGGTATGGAGGTAACATTATGGTATGGAGGTAACGTTATGGTATGGAGGTAACGTTATGGTATGGAGGTAACGTTATGGTATGGAGGTAACGTTATGGTATGGTATGGTGGTAACGTTATGGTATGGTGGTAACATTATGGTATGGAGGTAACGTTATGGTATGGCGGTAACATTATGGTATGGAGGTAACGTTATGGTATGGTGGTAACGTTATGGTATGGTGGTAACGTTATGGTATGGAGGTAACGTTATGGTATGGTGGTAACGTTATGGTATGGAGGTAACGTTATGGTATGGAGGTAACGTTATGGTATGGTGGTAACGTTATGGTATGGAGGTAACGTTATGGTATGGTGGTAACGTTATGGTATGGAGGTAACGTTATGGTATGGAGGTAACGTTATGGTATGGTGGTAACATTATGGTATGGAGGTAACGTTATGGTATGGCGGTAACATTATGGTATGGAGGTAACGTTATGGTATGGTGGTAACATTATGGTATGGAGGTAACGTTATGGTATGGCGGTAACGTTATGGTATGGCGGTAACATTATGGTATGGCGGTAACGTTATGGTATGGCGGTAACGTTATGGTATGGCGGTAACATTATGGTATGGCGGTAACGTTATGGTATGGAGGTAACGTTATGGTATGGAGGTAACGTTATGGCATGGTGGTAACGTTATGGTATGGTGGTAACGTTATGGTATGGAGGTAACGTTATGGTATGGCGGTAACGTTATGGTATGTAACGTTATGGTATGGCGGTAACATTATGGTATGGAGGTAACGTTATGGTATGGTGGTAACGTTATGGTATGGAGGTAACGTTATGGTATGGAGGTAACGTTATGGTATGGAGGTAACGTTATGGTATGGTATGGTGGTAACGTTATGGTATGGTGGTAACATTATGGTATGGAGGTAACGTTATGGTATGGCGGTAACATTATGGTATGGAGGTAACGTTATGGTATGGTGGTAACGTTATGGTATGGTGGTAACGTTATGGTATGGAGGTAACGTTATGGTATGGCGGTAACATTATGGTATGGCGGTAACGTTATGGTATGGCGGTAACGTTAACGTTATGGTATGGCGGTAACGTTATGGTATGGCGGTAACGTTATGGTATGGAGGTAACGTTATGGTATGGAGGTAACGTTATGGTATGGAGGTAACGTTATGGTATGGTGGTAACGTTATGTATGGAGGTAACGTTATGGTATGGAGGTAACGTTATGGTATGGAGGTAACGTTATGGTATGGTATGGTGGTAACGTTATGGTATGGTGGTAACATTATGGTATGGAGGTAACGTTATGGTATGGCGGTAACATTATGGTATGGAGGTAACGTTATGGTATGGTGGTAACGTTATGGTATGGAGGTAACGTTATGGTATGGTGGTAACGTTATGGTATGGAGGTAACGTTATGGTATGGCGGTAACATTATGGTATGGAGGTAACGTTATGGTACGGTGGTAACATTATGGTATGGAGGTAACGTTATGGTATGGCGGTAACGTTATGGTATGGCGGTAACATTATGGTATGGCGGTAACGTTATGGTATGGCGGTAACGTTAACGTTATGGTATGGCGGTAACGTTATGGTATGGCGGTAACGTTATGGTATGGAGGTAACGTTATGGTATGGAGGTAACGTTATGGTATGGAGGTAACGTTATGGTATGGTGGTAACGTTATGGAATGGAGGTAACGTTATGGTATGGAGGTAACGTTATGGTATGGAGGTAACGTTATGGTATGGTATGGTGGTAACGTTATGGTATGGTGGTAACATTATGGTATGGAGGTAACGTTATGGTATGGCGGTAACATTATGGTATGGAGGTAACGTTATGGTATGGTGGTAACGTTATGGTATGGAGGTAACGTTATGGTATGGTGGTAACGTTATGGTATGGAGGTAACGTTATGGTATGGTGGTAACGTTATGGTATGGAGGTAACGTTATGGTATGGAGGTAACGTTATGGTATGGTGGTAACATTATGGTATGGAGGTAACGTTATGGTATGGCGGTAACATTATGGTATGGAGGTAACGTTATGGTATGGTGGTAACATTATGGTATGGAGGTAACGTTATGGTATGGCGGTAACGTTATGGTATGGCGGTAACGTTATGGTATGGAGGTAACGTTATGGTATGGAGGTAACGTTATGGTATGGTGGTAACGTTATGGTATGGAGGTAACGTTATGGTATGGTGGTAACGTTATGGTATGGAGGTAACGTTATGGTATGGAGGTAACGTTATGGTATGGTGGTAACGTTATGGTATGGAGGTAACGTTATGGTATGGAGGTAACGTTATGGTATGGTGGTAACATTATGGTATGGAGGTAACGTTATGGTATGGCGGTAACATTATGGTATGGAGGTAACGTTATGGTATGGTGGTAACATTATGGTATGGAGGTAACGTTATGGTATGGCGGTAACGTTATGGTATGGCGGTAACATTATGGTATGGCGGTAACGTTATGGTATGGCGGTAACGTTATGGTATGGCGGTAACATTATGGTATGGCGGTAACGTTATGGTATGGAGGTAACGTTATGGCATGGTGGTAACGTTATGGCATGGTGGTAACGTTATGGCATGGTGGTAACGTTATGGTATGGAGGTAACGTTATGGTATGGCGGTAACGTTATGGTATGTAACGTTATGGTATGGCGGTAACATTATGGTATGGAGGTAACGTTATGGTATGGTGGTAACGTTATGGTATGGAGGTAACGTTATGGTATGGAGGTAACGTTATGGTATGGAGGTAACGTTATGGTATGGAGGTAACGTTATGGTATGGAGGTAACGTTATGGTATGGTATGGTGGTAACGTTATGGTATGGTGGTAACATTATGGTATGGAGGTAACATTATGGTATGGAGGTTATGGTATGGTGGTAACGTTATGGTATGGTGGTAACGTTATGGTATGGAGGTAACGTTATGGTATGGTGGTAACGTTATGGTATGGAGGTAACGTTATGGTATGGAGGTAACGTTATGGTATGGTGGTAACGTTATGGTATGGAGGTAACGTTATGGTATGGTGGTAACGTTATGGTATGGAGGTAACGTTATGGTATGGAGGTAACGTTATGGTATGGTGGTAACATTATGGTATGGAGGTAACGTTATGGTATGGCGGTAACATTATGGTATGGAGGTAACGTTATGGTATGGTGGTAACATTATGGTATGGAGGTAACGTTATGGTATGGCGGTAACGTTATGGTATGGCGGTAACATTATGGTATGGCGGTAACGTTATGGTATGGCGGTAACGTTATGGTATGGCGGTAACATTATGGTATGGCGGTAACGTTATGGTATGGAGGTAACGTTATGGTATGGAGGTAACGTTATGGCATGGTGGTAACGTTATGGTATGGTGGTAACGTTATGGTATGGAGGTAACGTTATGGTATGGCGGTAACGTTATGGTATGTAACGTTATGGTATGGCGGTAACATTATGGTATGGAGGTAACATTATGGTATGGAGGTAACGTTATGGTATGGAGGTAACGTTATGGTATGGTGGTAACGTTATGGTATGGAGGTAACGTTATGGTATGGAGGTAACGTTATGGTATGGTGGTAACGTTATGGTATGGAGGTAACGTTATGGTATGGTGGTAACGTTATGGTATGGCGGTAACATTATGGTATGGCGGTAACATTATGGTATGGCGGTAAACAAGTTAACAACAATCACAATACATCAGAATATCGAATCGCGATATTTAAAAATCCCGATCCATATAGAATCAGCATGGTGAGGATTATTGATGTGTTGGTGGTGTAGAGGACTCACATTGATCCTAACCCTGCTGATAACAGCAGGAATGTTTCTCTCTGTTGGTTTGGATTTCTGTCTGTATCCCTCCCAGCTGCTGTCTGATGAAATAAAAACACCTCTCTGCAGTTTGAGCTGTTTTTCTTTCCTCTGCTGGATCGTAAAGTCTCTGTTCTCCTCAGACTGCTGACCCTGGATCCTCTAAAAGCTCCTCCAACCACTCTGTGAACTCTATCAAAGAGCTGAGCTCACATTAGAAAATAACCACTTCTCATTCCTAAAAATATGCTCACATAAATCTGCTCAACTTTTCCTCCTTCACATTTCCTCCAGGTGTTAATTCTTCTTTTCTCCCAGTGTCCTAAAAATAACTATAATCCTTCTGAGAGATATTATTACATCCAGCTTATGGTCAGCACTCTTCAGCAGTAGCCATCCAGAGTGTTAGCATCCAGAGTGTTAACATCCAGTGTTAACATCCAGTGTGTTAACATCCAGAGTGTTAACATCCAGAGTGTTAGCATCCAGAGTGTTAGCATCCAGTGTGTTAGCATCCAGAGTGTTAACATCCAGAGTGTTAACATCCAGAGTGTTAGCATCCAGTGTGTTAACATCCAGTGTGTTAACATCCAGAGTGTTAGCATCCAGAGTGTTAACATCCAGAGTGTTAACATCCAGAGTGTTAACATCCAGTGTGTTAACATCCAGAGTGTTAACATCCAGAGTGTTAGCATCCAGAGTGTTAGCATCCAGTGTGTTAGCATCCAGAGTGTTAACATCCAGAGTGTTAGCATCCAGTGTGTTAACATCCAGAGTGTTAACATCCAGAGTGTTAGCATCCAGAGTGTTAGCATCCAGTGTGTTAACATCCAGAGTGTTAACATCCAGAGTGTTAACATCCAGAGTGTTAGCATCCAGAGTGTTAGCATCCAGTGTGTTAGCATCCAGAGTGTTAGCATCCAGTGTGTTAACATCCAGAGTGTTAACATCCAGAGTGTTAGCATCCAGAGTGTTAGCATCCAGAGTGTTAACATCCAGAGTGTTAGCATCCAGAGTGTTAGCATCCAGTGTGTTAACATCCAGTGTGTTAGCATCCAGAGTGTTAACATCCAGAGTGTTAGCATCCAGAGTGTTAACATCCAGAGTGTTAGCATCCAGTGTGTTAACATCCAGAGTGTTAACATCCAGAGTGTTAGCATCCAGAGTGTTAACATCCAGAGTGTTAGCATCCAGAGTGTTAACATCCAGAGTGTTAACATCCAGTGTGTTAACATCCAGAGTGTTAGCATCCAGAGTGTTAACATCCAGAGTGTTAACATCCAGAGTGTTAGCATCCAGAGTGTTAACATCCAGTGTGTTAACATCCAGAGTGTTAGCATCCAGAGTGTTAACATCCAGAGTGTTAACATCCAGAGTGTTAGCATCCAGAGTGTTAACATCCAGAGTGTTAACATCCAGAGTGTTAACATCCAGAGTGTTAACATCCAGAGTGTTAGCATCCAGAGTGTTAGCATCCAGTGTGTTAGCATCCAGAGTGTTAGCATCCAGTGTGTTAACATCCAGAGTGTTAACATCCAGAGTGTTAGCATCCAGAGTGTTAGCATCCAGAGTGTTAACATCCAGAGTGTTAGCATCCAGAGTGTTAGCATCCAGAGTGTTAACATCCAGAGTGTTAGCATCCAGAGTGTTAGCATCCAGAGTGTTAACATCCAGAGTGTTAACATCCAGAGTGTTAGCATCCAGAGTGTTAACATCCAGAGTGTTAACATCCAGAGTGTTAACATCCAGAGTACAGTACAGTAACTATCTCTGTTGTCTGTAATGTTTTATACTTCTGGTGAATATAATCCATCAATCTTATTTCCATAGATGTATTTAGTATCTACAGTTCCCTTTGTTAACACCTTTATTTTGAAAAGGTGACGTAGTCCCACGTGTCTACTTCCTCTAACTTCTCCAAGGTGGTCTCTAGCTCTCCGTCAGCTCCGTTCTCTTTATCCATCCATGGTCAGCTCCATCGGGGCCGTTTCAATGCAGAGAACACAAATGTCAGGCTGACCCTCCAACGTTTTACACTCTCTGAGGTTTGTTTTGGTTGACGGATACGGAACGGATATGACGTCACGTTACTCAGACTACCACAATAAAAGCGGTAACTTCCTTCTACCTCCACAGAGACTCAGATGAAGCAAATATATCCATTCTGGTGTTAAAACATCCGTTTAGAAATCGTAAAAACTAAATCAATATTTTCCCACCCCGACTGTTTAATGACAGAAGTGTAAATATATAAAGAAATGAACTCTTTCTGCGTTCGAAGCACAACATCTGCAGGTTCGATACGTCTCGTGTCTCTTGTGTACTGACAGGGTCAGTCAGCAGGTATCCTGACCCACCAACACCACACAGTCTCCAGCAGGTATCCTGACCCACCAACACCACACAGTCTCTGTTAGTGTCGTATTGTTGACCACGGTGCAGCATCACAAACACAAACAGCTCACTGATGGATTCACTGCCTTATTAAACCACATGGAGGAACTGGAGACACATCCAGATGTGTTGCTGCTGCTGAGTGGGTTATTGTTGTTCCTGCTAATGCTAAGTGGCAGGTGGTCCTCCTAACATCAGTGACCTTTGACCTCTGGGGGTCTTTAGTGGTCACAGAGGGACAGGGAGGGTCTCTGGGGAGAAGACACGAGGGGGAATCTGAATAAATGAATAATGAGCAGCGTCGCTCAGGGAGCTGGAGTAATGAGTGTGTGTGTGCGTGCGTGCGTGCGTGCGTGGTGCGTGTGTGTTTTAACTCAGAGTCAGTCACTCAGTCTTCAGACAGCAGGAGGAACACATCAGATGTGATTATTAGGATGCACCGATTGTGAAATTCTGGGCCAACACCAATGATTAAAATGTCTGAGAGCCAACTTTTTTTCGGACATTTGTCAGTAATTTTTTTTAAACTTTTTTTCGCACATCTTTTTTACTTTTCTTTGAACATTGATCAGTATTATTTTTTTACTTGTTTCGGACATATATTGGACTTTTTTTTTTTATATTTTTCATAATTTTTTTAAAACTTGTTTTTCGGACACCTTTTGAATTGTTTTTTACTTTTTGGACATTTTTTAATTAAAATGTTGTTGTTTATTCTGATTTTGTTGTTATTTATTCCCCCCTATTGTTGTGTGTTGTTTCTCTGCAGTGCGAGCTTGCATGCCGGTCTGCATGAGTTGTCGGCGCTGTGGTACCGAGGAGCTATCTCTACTTATTTCTGTCTTTGTGCTGCTGCAACAACAGAGTTTCCCCTCTGGGGGATCAATACAGATTTATCTTGTTGACTTAAATATCACAATATATAATAACTTCCAAGCAACATTCTATACACAACACAATTTAGTCAACAGGACAGAAATACATGAAATACAGTTTCTACGTCAAAGTCATAAGATTGAGTGTTTCTCTAAAGCTGTGAAGTCACAGGAAGAACTAGAATCACCGCCTCACGGTCGTATCCCTCCACCAACCAGTCAAGTGTCAGTTTACATCCACGTCTGTCCAACATGTCATCTCTTCATCATTTCATCCTGTTAAGACAGTTGAGTTAAATTGTCATAATTAGCAGATGAATTCTTGAGTCATGTTTGTGAGGTCACAGCGACCTCTAACCACCGATATCTAATCAGTTCATCCTTGAGTCCAAGTGGAGGTTTGTGCAAAATGTCAAGACGTTCCCTCCAGACGTTCCTGAGATATCACGTTTACGAGAAAGGGACGGACAGACAGACAGACAGACGGACAGACGGACAGACGGACAGACGGACAGACGGACAGACAGAGACAGACAGACAGACGACCCTACAACATACTGCCTCTGGCCACAGCGGCATAATAAAACCACGGTTCTGGTCAGTTATGTGTAGGAAGTGGAGGAAGCGTGCGTCGCTGCCGGTCTAGACAGCTGTAGTGATTTAACTTTGGTGCCACTCATAAATAGGATTTGTTAGATATGACTGTTTATACAACAGTCTCATCTTGTAAAAGATTATTATTAGGGCTGTCAAAGTTAACATGATAATAACACAAAGTCCTTTTAACGCCACTAATTTCTTTAACGCAACTTTGGATTTTTAGGTTGTAGCAGCTCAGTTTTAAAGCTAGAGAGAAGATTCTGGTCTCATAGTAAACTAGAGAACCTGATGAATCCATCGGTACCAACCATGTCAGACTAGCTGGTCATGAAGAGGTTAAATAACGCTCCAAACTTTCATGTCCATGTTCAAAGGGGTCCCTTGACCTCTGACCTCCAGATCAGTGAATGTAAATGGGTTCTATGGGTACCCACGAGTCTCCCCTTTACAGACATGCCCACTTTATGATCATCACATGCAGTTTGGGGCAAGTCATAGTCAAGTCAGCACACTGACACACTGACAGCTGTTGTTGCCTGTTGGGCTGCAGTTTGCCATGTTCTGATTGGAGCATATTGTTTTATGCTAAATGCAGTACCTGTGAGGGTTTCTGGATCAATATCTGTTATTGATCTGTGTTGTTCATTGATTTACAATAATAAATATATACATGCATTTACATAAAGCAGCATATTTATCCACTCCCATGTTGATAAGAGGATTAAATACTGGACTGATCTCCTTTAAGGTTCATTTAGAACAGATAAAAAATGTGAGATTAATCCTGATTAAATGTATGAATGGTTATTGACTCCTACCTTTATATGTAGCTGGTCCTCCAGGTTGGATGTTGTTGACAGTCTGATTCTGATGAACTGGTATTAAACTGACCTGCAAACAACCACAGAAGCAGATCATATTTAATATAATATACACACATCATTATGAAGAAAAAACCCACTTAGAAACAGTTTCTGACCTGAAACATCTTTACACTACAAGCTCCAACACCCTGTGAGTGAATGAGTTAATGAATGACTGAATGAGTGAATGAATGAGTTGGCTGAGGGTTGTGTTCATTCACAGCGTGCAGCAGCTCCTCACACAGGCCTGGACATGAAGTCCTGATGTCACCATGTGCTTTGTGTTGGACTGTAGCAGGAATGTGAGGTGGAACAGTGAGGACGCTGATGAATGACTGCTGGATGAGAGTGAAACTAAACTAAATGACACGCTGGTAACAAGCCTGGACTATCTGCTCTACAGATTACATTAGATTCTAGACGTTAACACATGCAGGAGAAGCTGCACATGTTGCTGCTCTGATGGGCTGCAGTTTGCATGACTTGCTCCATTTATACAGATCATACATCACATTACTGTCGACCGGGGCTGCAACAGTTAGTGGATACGTGCTGAACCGTCACGGTCCGGGGGTCACGGTCCGGGGGTCACGGTCCGGGGGCCACGGTCCGGTGGTCACGGTCCGGGGGCCACGGTCCGGGGGTCACGGTCCGGGGGTCACGGTCCGGGGGCCACGGTCCGGGGGTCACGGTCCGGGGGCCACGGTCCGGTGGTCACGGTCCGGGGGCCACGGTCCGGGGGTCACGGTCCGGTGGTCACGGTCCGGGGGCCACGGTCCGGGGGTCACGGTCCGGTGGTCACGGTCCGGGGGTCACGGTCCGGGGGTCACGGTCCGGGGGCCACGGTCCGGTGGTCACGGTCCGGGGGCCACGGTCCGGGGGTCACGGTCCGGGGGTCACGGTCCGGGGGTCACGGTCCGGGGGCCACGGTCCGGGGGTCACGGTCCGGGGGCCACGGTCCGGTGGTCACGGTCCGGGGGCCACGGTCCGGTGGTCACGGTCCGGGGGCCACGGTCCGGGGGTCACGGTCCGGTGGTCACGGTCCGGGGGCCACGGTCCGGGGGTCACGGTCCGGTGGTCACGGTCCGGGGGTCACGGTCCGGTGGTCACGGTCCGGGGGTCACGGTCCGGGGGCCACGGTCCGGGGGCCACGGTCCGGGGGTCACGGTCCGGTGGTCACGGTCCGGGGATCACGGTCCGGTGGTCACGGTCCGGGGATCACAGTCCGGTAGTAAGGCAGCAGCATGCAGAATACACGCTATGTAGGTTGATGCACATAATGTGGAACCAACATTCACAAGCTTTAACAACATGAGGTTTGTACGACGGAGTATTAGGGTCAAGGGGGAAAATATATCTGAGATTTTGAGAAAAAAGTCGTAACTTTACGAGAAAAAGCGGTTTTAAAATGCTAAATTGAGGATTTTCAGGTTTGTGAATGTTATCAAACCGTGCAGATGGGGATGTTTTAGTATGATGATATAGGAGTTGTAAATTAGAGGCACAGACACAGATTGAGGTGTACCGGTACATATCACTCTATTCCTTTGTGTATTGTGTTTTACCAGCTGCAGAACTTGACATGAATACTATGAGACTATTTTAACACCATACAGGTTCACACCCTCAGTTAGCATGCTAACATTAGCTCCTTACTAGTAAACAGCAGCTGAGGCTGATGATGTCATCAGTTCAGCAGGTATTTGGTCATAAATAAATAAACTATTGGACTCATCAATGTGCTGACGCTGCAGGAAATACATGTGATTTATAATAAGAGTCCAACAAGCAGCAGATCTTTAACTCGTTTTGTCTCAAGCTAATCGATCCGTCTGTGACTCCACCGCCGACAGACACATTCAGTCTGTCTGCGTTAACACACTCTCTCTCTTCTCTCTCTCTCTCCTCCTCTCTCCCCTTTCCTCTCTTCCCTCTGTCTTCCTTCTCTCTTCCCTCTCTCTCTCTCCTCTCTCTTCCCTCTCTCTCCTCTCTTCTCTCTCTCTCCTCTCTCTTCCCTCTCTCTCCTCTCTTCTCTCTCTCTCCTCCTCTCTCCCCTTTCCTCTCTTCCCTCTGTCTTCCTTCTCTCTTCCCTCTCTCTCCTCTCTTCTCTCTCTCTCCTCTCTCTTCCCTCTCTCTCCTCTCTCTCTCCTCCTCTCTCCCCTTTCCTCTCTTCCCTCTCTTCTCTCTCTCTCTCCTCTCTCTTCCCTCTCTCCTCCCTCTCTTCTCTCTCTCTCCTCCTCTCCCCTTTCCTCTCTTCCTTCTCTCTTCCCTCTCTCTTCTCTCTCTCTCTCCTCTCTCTTCCCTCTCTCTCCTCTCTCTCTTCTCTCTCTCTTCTCTCTCTCCACTCTCTCTTCTCTTTTCCCTCTCTCTCCTCTCTCTTCTTTCTCTCCACTCTCTCTCTCCACTCTCTTCTCTCTCTCTCCTCTCTCTTCCCTCTCTCCACTCTCTCTTCTCTTTTCCCTCTCTCTCCTCTCTCTTCCCTCTCTTCTCTCTCTCGCTCCTCTCTTCCCTCTCTCCACTCTCTCTTCTCTCTCTCTCCACTCTCTTCTCTCTCTCTCTCCTCTCTCTTCTCTCTCGCTCCTCTATTTTCCCTCTCTCCTCTCTCTCTTCCATCTCTTCTCTCTCTCTTCCCTCTCTCTTCTCTCTCTCTCCTCTCTCTTCCCTCTCTCTTCCATCTCTTCTCTCTCTCTCTTCCATCTCTTCTCTCTCTCTTCTCTCTCTTCCCTCTCTCCTCTCTTCCCTCTCTCTTCCCTCTCTCTCCTCTCTCTTCCCTCTCTCTTCTCTCTCTCTCTCTTCCATCTCTTCTCTCTCTTCCCTCTCTCTCCTCTCTCTTCCTTCTCTTCCCTCTCTCTCCTCTCTCTCTCTCCACTCTCTCTTCTCTCTCTCTCTCCACTCTCTCTTCTCTCTCTTCCTTCTCTTCCCTCTCTCTCCTCTCTCTCTTCTCTCTCTCTCCTCTCTCTTCCCTCTCTCTTCTCTCTCTCTCTCTTCCATCTCTTCTCTCTCTTCCCTCTCTCTCCTCTCTCTCTCTCCACTCTCTCTCCTCTCTCTCTCTCCACTCTCTCTTCTCTCTCTCTCTCCACTCTCTCTTCCTTCTCTTCCCTCTCTCTCCTCTCTCTCTTCTCTCTCTCTCCTCTCTCTTCCCTCTCTCTTCTCTCTCTCTCTCTTCCATCTCTTCTCTCTCTTCCCTCTCTCTCCTCTCTCTTCCTTCTCTCTCCACTCTCTTCTCTCTCTTCCTTCTCTTCCCTCTCTCTCCCATCTCTCCTCTCTCTTCCTTCTCTTCCCTCTCTCCCATCTCTCCTCTCTCTTCCTTCTCTTTCCTCTCTTCCTTCTCTTCCCTCTCTCTCCTCTCTCTCATCTCTCTCCTCTCTCTTCCTTCTCTTCCCTCTCTCTCCTCTCTCTTCCCTCTCTCTCCACTCTCTCTTCTCTTTCCTCTCTCTCCTCTCTGTCGTGTTGTGTTGTGTTGTGTTATATTGTGTTATATTCTGTTGTGTTATGTTGTGTTATATTGTGTTATATTGTGTTATATTGTGTTGTGTTATATTGTGTTATATTGTGTTGTGTTATATTGTGTTATATTGTGTTGTGTTGTGTTATATTGTGTTATATTCTGTTGTGTTATATTGTGTTATATTGTGTTGTGTTGTGTTATATTGTGTTATATTCTGTTGTGTTATGTTGTGTTATATTGTGTTATATTGTGTTATATTGTGTTGTGTTGTGTTATATTGTGTTATATTCTGTTGTGTTATATTGTGTTATATTGTGTTATATTGTGTTGTGTTGTGTTATATTGTGTTATATTCTGTTGTGTTATTGTGTTGTGTTATATTGTGTTATATTGTGTTGTGTTGTGTTATATTGTGTTATATTCTGTTGTTTTATGTTGTGTTATATTGTGTTATATTGTGTTATATTGTGTTGTGTTGTTATATTGTGTTATATTCTGTTGTGTTATATTGTGTTGTGTTGTGTTATATTGTGTTGTGTTGTGTTATATTGTGTTGTGTTATATTGTGTTATATTCTGTTGTGTTGTGTTATATTGTGTTATATTCTGTTGTGTTGTGTTGTGTTATATTGTGTTGTGTTGTGTTATATTGTGTTGTGTTGTGTTATATTGTGTTGTGTTATATTGTGTTATATTCTGTTGTGTTGTGTTATATTGTGTTGTGCTGTGTTGTTATATTGTGTTATATTCTGTTGTGTTGTGTTATATTGTGTTATATTCTGTTGTATTCTGTTGTGTTGTGTTGTGTTATATTGTGTTATATTGTGTTGTTATATTGTGTTGTGTTATATTGTGTTGTGTTATGTTGTGTTATATTGTGTTGTGTTATATTGTGTTATATTCTGTTGTGTTGTGTTGTGTTATATTGTGTTGTGTTATATTCTGTTGTGTTGTGTTATATTGTGTTGTGTTGTTATATTCTGTTGTGTTGTGTTATATTGTGTTGTGTTATATTGTGTTGTGTTATATTCTGTTGTGTTGTGTTATATTGTGTTGTGTTATATTGTGTTGTGTTATATTCTGTTGTGTTGTGTTATATTGTGTTGTGTTGTTATATTCTGTTGTGTTGTGTTATATTGTGTTGTGTTATATTGTGTTGTGTTATATTGTGTTGTGTTATATTGTGTTGTTATATTTTGTTGTGTTGTGTTATATTGTGTTGTGTTATATTCTGTTGTGTTATGTTGTGTTGTGTTATATTGTGTTGTTATATTCTGTTGTGTTGTGTTGTGTTGTGTTATATTCTGTTGTGTTGTGTTATATTGTGTTATATTCTGTTGTGTTGTGTTATATTGTGTTGTGTTATATTGTGTTGTGTTATATTCTGTTGTGTTGTGTTGTGTTATATTGTGTTGTGTTATATTGTGTTGTGTTGTGTTATATTGTGTTGTGTTATATTCTGTTGTGTTGTGTTGTGTTATGTTGTGTTGTGTTATATTGTGTTGTTATATTCTGTTGTGTTGTGTTATATTGTGTTGTGTTATATTCTGTTGTGTTGTGTTGTGTTGTGTTATGTTGTGTTATATTCTGTTGTGTTGTGTTATATTGTGTTGTGTTATATTCTGTTGTGTTGTGTTGTGTTGTGTTATGTTGTGTTATATTGTGTTATATTCTGTTGTGTTGTGTTATATTGTGTTATATTCTGTTGTGTTGTGTTATATTGTGTTGTGTTATATTGTGTTGTGTTGTGTTATATTGTGTTGTGTTGTGTTATATTGTGTTGTGTTATATTGTGTTGTGTTGTGTTATATTGTGTTGTGTTATATTGTGTTGTGTTATATTCTGTTGTGTTGTGTTATATTGTGTTATATTCTGTTGTGTTATATTGTGTTATATTCTGTTGTGTTGTGTTGTTATATTGTGTTGTGTTATATTGTGTTATATTCTGTTGTGTTGTGTTGTTATATTGTGTTGTGTTGTGTTATATTGTGTTGTGTTGTGTTATATTGTGTTATATTCTGTTGTGTTGTGTTATATTGTGTTGTGCTGTGTTGTTATATTGTGTTATATTCTGTTGTGTTATATTGTGTTATATTCTGTTGTATTCTGTTGTGTTGTGTTGTGTTATATTGTGTTATATTGTGTTATATTGTGTTGTGTTGTGTTATATTGTGTTGTGTTATATTGTGTTGTGTTGTGTTATGTTGTGTTATATTGTGTTGTGTTATATTGTGTTATATTCTGTTGTGTTGTGTTGTGTTATATTGTGTTGTGTTATATTCTGTTGTGTTGTGTTATATTGTGTTGTGTTGTTATATTGTGTTGTGTTGTTATATTGTGTTGTTATATTGTGTTGTGTTATATTCTGTTGTGTTGTGTTATATTGTGTTGTGTTATATTGTGTTGTGTTATATTCTGTTGTGTTGTGTTATATTGTGTTGTGTTGTTATATTCTGTTGTGTTGTGTTATATTGTGTTGTGTTATATTGTGTTGTGTTATATTGTGTTGTGTTGTGTTATATTGTGTTGTGTTATATTTTGTTGTGTTGTGTTGTGTTATATTGTGTTGTGTTATATTCTGTTGTGTTATGTTGTGTTGTGTTATATTGTGTTGTTATATTCTGTTGTGTTGTGTTGTGTTATATTCTGTTGTGTTGTGTTATATTGTGTTATATTCTGTTGTGTTGTGTTATATTGTGTTGTGTTATATTGTGTTGTGTTATATTCTGTTGTGTTGTGTTGTGTTATATTGTGTTGTGTTATATTGTGTTGTGTTATATTGTGTTGTGTTATATTCTGTTGTGTTGTGTTGTGTTATGTTGTGTTGTGTTATATTGTGTTGTTATATTCTGTTGTGTTGTGTTATATTGTGTTGTTATATTCTGTTGTGTTGTGTTGTGTTATGTTGTGTTATATCGTGTTATATTCTGTTGTGTTGTTATATTGTGTTATATTCTGTTGTGTTGTGTTGTGTTATATTGTGTTGTGTTATATTGTGTTGTGTTGTGTTATATTGTGTTGTGTTGTGTTATATTGTGTTGTGTTATATTGTGTTGTGTTATATTGTGTTGTGTTATATTCTGTTGTGTTGTGTTATGTTGTGTTGTGTTATATTGTGTTGTTATATTCTGTTGTGTTGTGTTATATTGTGTTGTTATATTCTGTTGTGTTGTGTTATATTGTGTTGTGTTATATTCTGTTGTGTTGTGTTGTGTTATGTTGTGTTATATTGTGTTATATTCTGTTGTGTTGTGTTATATTGTGTTATATTCTGTTGTGTTGTGTTGTGTTGTGTTATATTCTGTTGTGTTATGTTGTGTTGTGTTGTGTTATATTGTGTTGTTATATTGTGTTGTGTTTTGTTATATTGTGTTGTGTTATATTGTGTTGTGTTATATTGTGTTGTGTTGTGTTATATTGTGTTGTGTTATATTGTGTTGTGTTGTGTTATATTGTGTTGTTACATTCTGTTGTGTTGTGTTATATTGTGTTGTGTTATATTGTGTTATATTCTGTTGTGTTGTGTTGTGTTATATTGTGTTGTGTTGTGTTATATTGTTATATTCTGTTGTGTTGTTATATTGTGTTGTGTTGTTATATTGTGTTGTGTTGTGTTATATTGTGTTGTGTTATATTGTGTTGTGTTATATTGTATTCTGTTGTGTTGTGTTATATTGTGTTGTGTTATATTGTGTTGTGTTATATTCTGTTGTGTTGTGTTGTGTTATATTGTGTTGTGTTATATTGTGTTGTGTTATATTGTGTTGTGTTATTGTGTTGTTATATTGTGTTGTGTTATATTGTGTTGTGTTATATTGTGTTGTGTTATATTGTGTTGTGTTGTTATATTGTGTTGTGTTATATTCTGTTGTGTTGTGTTATATTGTGTTATATTCTGTTGTGTTATGTTGTGTTGTGTTATATTGTGTTGTGTTATATTGTGTTGTGTTATATTCTGTTGTGTTGTGTTGTGTTATATTGTGTTGTGTTATATTGTGTTGTGTTATATTGTGTTGTGTTATTGTGTTGTTATATTGTGTTGTGTTATATTGTGTTGTGTTATATTGTGTTGTGTTATATTGTGTTGTGTTGTTATATTGTGTTGTGTTATATTCTGTTGTGTTGTGTTATATTGTGTTATATTCTGTTGTGTTATGTTGTGTTGTGTTATGTTGTGTTGTGTTATATTGTGTTGTTATATTCTGTTGTGTTGTGTTATATTGTGTTGTGTTATATTCTGTTGTGTTGTGTTGTGTTATGTTGTGTTATATTGTGTTATATTCTGTTGTGTTGTGTTATATTGTGTTATATTCTGTTGTGTTGTGTTGTTATATTGTGTTGTGTTATATTGTGTTGTGTTATATTGTGTTGTGTTGTGTTATATTCTGTTGTGTTGTGTTGTGTTGTGTTGTGTTGTATTCTGTTGTGTTATGTTGTGTTGTGTTGTGTTGGAGCTGGTCTAGTTCTGAGTCCTGGCCTTGAAGGGGGCCTCTGTGGAGTCTGCGTTGAATCCAGACCTTTGAGGTTCCTGCCAGGCCTCCCTGGAGGACTCCCTGAACCCGACACTTCACCCTGACTTCAGACCAGCCTGCGTTACAAAGACTGCTGCTGAATATGTAGAGGAAAGGGTGAGGGCAGGAGGTCAGAGGTCAGAGGTCAGCTGACTGCACTATAAATTACTCTGAGCTCATACAGTCCAACCTCAGCTTCATGTGTAGAATATCTTCCTCATGTGTTTACCATCTACTGAAACTCAGTGTTCATAATGTTTACAGTCTGATCATATACTCTCTGATATATTGATACGATACGATACGATATCGATCCTCTGGACAATGATACGACATCTGCTGATATTAGAATCAATCAATTCTGGGTCCTGTGATCGATATGAGATGTATGATAAAACTTACGATTTTTTTGGTGATTAATCACAATTAACTATTTTAATCGATAGACAGCCCTAATATATATAAACATATATATATTGTATGCATGTAGACGTAGTGCTACATGTGTAAAGGAACACATGAAAGCTGTGCAGCATGCAGTCACATGCAGCGGCTCAGTGTAAAGTGGTGGTTACAGTATGTGGTGGTGCAGCCGGCCTCGGTGGGCCGGCTTCAGTCAGCTTCAGTCAGCTTCAGTCTCATTCTGTATAATTACCGCTGCAGTGTAAGCTGAAGGCGGCGGAGCCGTCGACACGTCTATAAACACCACATCTCTCCGCTCTGATGGAAAATTACTGCTGTGTGCTCAGAGCTCTCTGAGCGACAACACAACTCATCAGAGAGGAATGTGAGCAGGTTTTCCACCTCGCAGAACGATTTACAGGCAGCCAATGAGGAGGAGGGCCAGGCCGGCTGCAGCTAAGCCCTCACAGAATACATCCATTCTTGGCCGGCCAGCCGGTCAGTCCGGGGCCGGTCGGTCCGGGGCCCGCCGTCCCGTTTCCACAGAAACACCAGGACCTCCCAGCTGGACCGCCACATTCCCCTGTGGCTCCAGGATTCATTATTGATCACCGATTATTAAGATGGCAGCTCATTAGGGACGTTAATAATTAACCGATTATTAACCGACATTAAGAATTAACACCGATTAACGCTATCGGTTAAAATAAATGTTAATTATGAATTAAAAAGCTGAGTAAAATTCAAAGGAGCAGTTTGTTACTTCAAAAGATTATTAGACATGAGTATAAAACAATTGTTTGTATAACAAGAGATGAATTTAAACAAACTTGTTCAAATTACAATCCAAACATACGTCAGATTACATTGAAGTCTACGAGATCTTCTGATGTCTTCCCTCTAAAGGGGCGTGGCCTTGGCATGTTGTCTTACTACTGTGAAATATCACCACATGGCGGACATGTTCCTCGCTCTGACTACCGTTAAACTCTCCACTAGCGCCACTCTGTTGGTGTTTGCAATAGTCGCGTGACAAACTACCTGCAGTCAGTTCTTCTTCTCTGCTCTAAAACAGTAGTAGCCACTGGCGGTAAGTTAGCGCTCCCGGACGGTGAACTGGAGACAGTGAACGCAGCATCGTAGCTGCTAAGTTAACGCTCCCGGACGGTGAACTGGAGACAGTGAACGCAGCACCGTAGCTGCTAAGTTAACGCTCCCGGACGGTGAACTGGAGACAGTGAACGCAGCACCGTAGCTGCTAAGTTAACGCTCCCGGACGGTGAACTGGAGACAGTGAACGCAGCACCGTAGCTGCTAAGTTAACGCTCCCGGACGGTGAACTGGAGACAGTGAACGCAGCACCGTAGCTGCTAAGTTAGCGCTCCCGGACGGTGAACTGGAGACAGTGAACGCAGCACCGTAGCTGCTAAGTTAACGCTCCCGGACGGTGAACTGGAGACAGTGAACGCAGCACCGTAGCTGCTAAGTTAGCGCTCCCGGACGGTGAACTGGAGACAGTGAACGCAGCACCGTAGCTGCTAAGTTAACGCTCCCGGACGGTGAACTGGAGACAGTGAACGCAGCACCGTAGCTGCTAAGTTAACGCTCCCGGACGGTGAACTGGAGACAGTGAACGCAGCACCGTAGCTGCTAAGTTAGCGCTCCCGGACGGTGAACTGGAGACAGTGAACGCAGCACCGTAGCTGCTAAGTTAACGCTCCCGGACGGTGAACTGGAGACAGTGAATGCAGCACCGTAGCTGCTAAGTTAACGCTCCCGGACGGTGAACTGGAGACAGTGAACGCAGCACCGTAGCTGCTAAGTTAGCGCTCCCGGACGGTGAACTGGAGACAGTGAACGCAGCACCGTAGCTGCTAAGTTAGCGCTCCCGGACGGTGAACTGGAGACAGTGAATGCAGCACCGTAGCTGCTAAGTTAACGCTCCCGGACGGTGAACTGGAGACAGTGAACGCAGCACCGTAGCTGCTAAGTTAGCGCTCCCGGACGGTGAACTGGAGACTCCTGCAGCTGGAGCGCCGCTGCATGTGAGGCACACATCTTTTCGGTTAACGGTTACTAATCGGTTAACGAGGGTCGGTTATCGGTTAAGAACATTTTAAAAAAGTAGCATTTCCTAATTTCAAGTTAAACAAGTAGATTTTTTCCCCGGTTAATAAATGATGGTATGGATCGGTGCAGACACTGGTGTACTCACAGATACTCGATCCTGAATTTTGGGCAGTATCGGAACAACTCTAATCACCAGTCTGACGCCATCTCAACTCCTAAAGGACTGCCATGTGACTGGCTGTTGGTGTTGTTATTAACGTATCCTGTCAACAGGATCCAGAAGTTTCTAATTATCTGGTGGAGAAAATGCTTCTATCACAATCAGTGCTGACACCGTGTTCACCACACGGTGAACTCCCTGATGTCACTGTTGATGTCTGAGGTTGGAGGGTTGAGCGGTGAGCTGAGAGGAC
The DNA here is from genome assembly GCF_043250625.1 of Sebastes fasciatus. Lineage (NCBI taxonomy): Eukaryota > Metazoa > Chordata > Actinopteri > Perciformes > Sebastidae > Sebastes > Sebastes fasciatus. The sequence continues at coordinate 1,069,181 of NC_133796.1, read as the reverse complement.
GTGTTGGGATGTGACAGAACAGTTTAAACACATCTACATGTTGATATATCCACAGTGAAGCAGAGTACCGCCAGGCAGGACGAAGAGGGAGGCTGAATCAGAGAGAGTCTGATAGGGTGTGTCCTCAGTCTGCTGTCTGACACAACTAACAATTAGCCTGTGATTTACACCCACCAGACCAGGTGAGGCTGCTGCTGGCTACACAAACTATTACATCCATTTAGCTGCTGAGTAGAAACAAAGAGAGGCCTCCACGCTGACCTGCTGACCTGCAGCACATTAACATCCATCGCTTACCTCCTCGCCGAGAGGACGGTCTTTGTTCCTCCGGTCCGAGGCCGCTGGTTCAGGTCCAGACCTGCAGGAGGAGAGTCACACTGAGGCTTCACATAATCACAGATAATATGAGAACAAGGCTCCACTTCTAACCAGCCCAACCACGCTTTGTATAAAACACCATGAAGACACGTCTGATCCCTGAGAGCTCAACGGGACTGAAGGGAACTTGTGTTTAGAATTAAAGGCTGTGTGACACTGACTCACTGTCATGAAGTGGATTATATTCATTACACGCTGAATGAAAGAGAAACTGCTCCAAATGCTTTTACATATTATTTAGTAGGGCTGGGACGATTCATCCACCTCTAGAGACTTTTACTTCTTCAGCATGTACGTAGTCAGAGATGTCCTGAAGTCAAATATATCAGGATCATCGTCAGCAATTATTGATTACAATTATTATCCAGCAACCCAGAAATCAAAGAATAAAGACATTTCCCTCACAGATTAGTGGGGTTTTATTTTTAATTTATAAAAAGGGACATGTAGTGTTTTATACTTCTGCTGAATATAATCCATCAGTCTGATTTCCATAGATGTATTTAGTATCTACAGTTCCCTTTGTTAACACCTTTATTTTGAAAAGCAGACGTAGTCCCACGTGTCTACTTCCTCTAACTTCTCCAAGGTGGTCTCTAGCTACGCTGGATTTAACATGGGAGGGTGCAGGTCGTATCCACGCTGACCCTCCAACGTTTTACACTCTCCGAGGTTTGTTTTGGTTGACGGATACGGAACGGATATGACGTCACGTTACTCAGACTACCACAATAAAAGCGGTAACTTCCTTCTACCTCCACATAGACTCAGATGAAGCAGATATATCCTTTCTGGCATTAAACATCTATTTTTTACCACCCCTAGTTTTTGGGCTACTACCGGTTTATACCTGCACACACACATACACCACAGTTTACATTTATATTTGATCCTGTCTATATTACAGTTTATTTATTTTATCACTACTGTACACCAGTCTACCACAGAAATATAGTTTATTGCTATATTTGTACTTATGCATTACTTTGTTTTATGTCTTGGATTCTTGTTTTCACTTGTGTGATTTTCTTTTTATCGTTGCAGAATTGTTGGAGAAACATGGACTGCTCCAGTCTGTAACTGTTGTTGATATTATGACCAATAAAGACATGAAACTCTCCATCAACAGTCATGAACACAGACTAAAGATCCTCCAGCTGCAGCTCAGCCTGCCGTCCTCTGGAAGACGAACAGATCAGTCTGAGATTCATCATGTTTAATAATCCTGTTTCTCCAGCAGACTGCTGAGAGTTGGTCTGTGTTTCACCGAGGCTCAGATCTAGTCGGACTGACGGAGAGTCAGGCTGTGATTCAGAGGATAAACTCTGAGCAGCACTAACAGCTGAGGGCTTAGAGGAGCCACAGATCTCAGAACAGTTGTTGTAAAACAGCTGCTCCAGTGTCTGCAGGACAGGTGGGGTTTCCATTACAGCCAGACCCAGACCCATCATGTTCTGTTGGGATCCAGAGAGCCATGTGACCACATCAGAGACACCCATTTTAACCATTTAAATCAGACGTGCTACTATGGTGGAAATACAGCAGACAAGGGTTCCTCTAACATTAGGAACGGTTGTAGGTCAGCACCGCTACACCACTACTATACAGTACACTATACAGTATATGATATATACTACTTTACAGTACTACATACAACAACAGCACATCACTCCTCCTGTTCCACCCTTCACAATAAAAGCCCTGGACACATTCACTGCTCACTAGAGGGAACTAACATCATCCAGAGCTTCACCAAGAGGAAAATACATTACTCTTGTCTGTACTCGCTGTTAGCCGAGCTAGCTCGCTGTGTTTGTGTAAACATAGCAGTGTTGGATGACAGACTGAGGATAGAGCAGATTAAAATTAGGGATCAGTCATGATTTTAGATTTTTCGAATAGTTGTTAAATTATAAAAAATCTAATATTTTATGCGACTATTCGTCCCGTCTTAAAGGTCTCATATTATGCTCATTTCCAGGTTCATAGATGTATTTTAATGTTACACTAGAACATGTTTACATGCTGCAATGTTCAAAAAACCCTTTATTCTTCTCATACTGCAGCCTGAGTCTGCCTGCCTCAGAGCCTAATTCAGCCTCTGTCTGAAAACCACTGATTCACAGCCTGTCTCCTCCCACTCTGCTCTGATTGGTCAGCGTTTTCTGTCAATCAAACGTCCTCAACAACACAGCGTCACCCTCCCCCTCCCTCCCGGAGAAGCTCTGGAGAGAGAGGAGCTAGAATAAAGTTTATAAACCACTTTAAAGTTTATAAACCAGAAACTTCACCCAGCGCACGTTACCGGAGGAATCTGACCAGAAATCGGCGACAAATGATGAACATCTGCGGTCCAGACTCCAGGTTCTCCTGACGGTTTCTCTCAGGTAAATAATGCTGTTTATAGCTCTGTTAGTTAGCTCAGTGTTTACCTCATGCATCAACTCTGTAAACCGTAAACATACACTCTGTTTTACGTTTGTCTTTACAGATCCATCTGTGAGAAATGACCGACAGAATCATCCCAGAGGAGAGCAGACAGCTGAGAGCAGACAGCTGAGAGCAGATAGCTGAGAGCAGACAGCTGAGAGCAGATAGCTGTGAGCAAATAGCTGTGAGCAGACAGCTGAGAGCAGATAGCTGAGAGCAGACAGCTGAGAGCAGATAGCTGAGAGCAGACAGCTGAGAGCAGACAGCTGAGAGCAGATAGCTGAAAGCAGATAGCTGAAAGCAGACAGCTGAGAGCAGATAGCTGAGAGCAGATAGCTGAGAGCAGACAGCTGAGAGCAGATAGCTGAGAGCAGACAGCTGAGAGCAGACAGCTGAGAGCAGATAGCTGAGAGCAGATAGCTGAAAGCAGATAGCTGAGAGCAGATAGCTGAGAGCAGATAGCTGAAAGCAGACAGCTGAGAGCAGACAGCTGAGAGCAGATAGCTGAAAGCAGATAGCTGAAAGCAGACAGCTGAGAGCAGATAGCTGAGAGCAGATAGCTGAGAGCAGACAGCTGAGAGCAGATAGCTGAGAGCAGACAGCTGAGAGCAGACAGCTGAGAGCAGATAGCTGAAAGCAGATAGCTGAGAGCAGATAGCTGAGAGCAGATAGCTGAAAGCAGACAGCTGAGAGCAGACAGCTGAAAGCAGATAGCTGAGAGCAGATAGCTGAGAGCAGATAGCTGAAAGCAGACAGCTGAGAGCAGACAGCTGAGAGCAGATAGCTGAAAGCAGATAGCTGAAAGCAGATAGCTGAAAGCAGACAGCTGAGAGCAGATAGCTGAGAGCAGATAGCTGAGAGCAGACAGCTGAGAGCAGATAGCTGAGAGCAGACAGCTGAGAGCAGACAGCTGAGAGCAGATAGCTGAAAGCAGATAGCTGAGAGCAGATAGCTGAGAGCAGATAGCTGAAAGCAGACAGCTGAGAGCAGACAGCTGAAAGCAGATAGCTGAGAGCAGATAGCTGAGAGCAGACAGCTGAGAGCAGATAGCTGAGAGCAGATAGCTGAGAGCAGATAGCTGTGAGCAGATGGGAGATACAGAGCTAACCCGTTAGCATGTAGCTACATGCTAACGGGTTAGCTACATGCTACCGCTATGACACGGTGTGTAAACACAGCGACCATCAGGGTGGAAAATAGAAGATGTGAAACAGTAGTCAGTTCATTATTTCTGCTAAAAGATAAATGTATGGAAGATCAGAGTAATGGTATATTATTTACAGTAGTAGCTGTCTCTGTGTTACCATGACTACAGACCACCGGAGCTTAGCTTACCATAGTTTACCGGAGCTGAAGACTTTCTCCTGTACCATGTTAACATAACTAACTAACAGGTGAGATGATTACAAATGCTGTGAATAATTAATATTGTCATCTGTCAACTCAAATAAAGTTTGACTGTGAAACAGAAATGTGTTGTGTTGCTTACAGTCACTATTTACTACCTGTACTCTGCTACATGCATGACATCAAATATATATAATATATAAATATCATCTGTTTAAACAGTGTAATTACATAAAGCCTTTGTGAAAGAACATGTTATATTTAGATGATGGGAGTACATGAAGACGGTTCTGCTGGTTCTTGCAGACTAACAGTAGGAGCTACTTTGCTCAAGTTCGGTTGAGGAGGAGAGACAGTGACGCGCTGTGGGGCGGGGTCAGCTACTGAAGGTTCTCTCTGGTTCGACCAGGAAACCCTCACGTGGCTTGCATTTCTCTAATGACGTCAGAAGAGAAGGAAAAGCTGCGCAGCGTTTTTCGACACCCATTTCCGGACAAACGGAGGAGGAGAAAAAGAGAGAGGATGGTCTTTTATGATACTATGGTGACTTGTAGACACACTGGGGACAGATATTGATGTTTAAAAGACATGGAAAAGTGCATTTTGCATAATAGGTGACCTTTAAAATATATATATTTCCCTTGTAATAACCGTCACAGGCGCTGCCTAGTAGTAACGTAACGACAATAAAACGTGTGGCAGGTTCAGTTCGGCTCTTTTCTGTCAGTGCAGAAAAGCAGCGTAGATTTTTTAATAATAATCGACTAATTCCCAGAGATCTTTGAATAGTAGTTTTGCTTGAAATGCACATCCCTGATTAAAATATCTCCTCTCTACATGTTTACATCATGTTTATCAGTCCATCCGGGAAGTTGCGAATTTACGATCACAACAATTCACACAAATTCAACCAATCCCTGTGAATTTTGTGTGACCTTAACATTTTGTCCAATCACCGCAACTTTTCCCGCAAATTTGACCGATCATAGCAGTCAGTCCCCCCCGCCCACGTCACCAAACTCACTTCCTCTCCTTCTTTGTTTTTGTGAAGATCAGGCATAATCTGAACTCACGTTCACTTCTCCCTTTAGACTGAGTGAAGGAGACATAAAGCTGCAATAACTGCAATATACACCGCAGAGGAACAACCAGAAAACATCTGGAACAACTGACTTAATCAGCCACTAATTATAATTCATTCCCATGATGCTGCTCAGAGTGATCACAGCTACACAGCTAACAGCTAACAGCTAACGGAGGTTTCATACATTATGATGCATTCAAGCTCTGCTCAGTAAACATGAGCGTGGGGCGACAGCAAATTATAACGCTATCATGATGCGTTCAAATGTAATCTAGTAAAATTTAGCTTTTGGTGAGAAACTTTAATAAATCCAGTTTTTTGAAGGAGATGTTTTCACATCAATATAAAATAGATAATAGAGAGAATTATGACCTCTTTAAGCTCCTAACACTAGCTCTAAGCAGATCATAATATATCATTAACAATACTTAAAAACGCCTAGATTATTTTTTAATCAAAGCAAATATATAAATAAAATAATGTTTTTCCTAATCATTCGAATTTTGTGTTTTTATATAAATAAGCACCATAAAGGACAAAGACATAGATAACAAAGTAAAATAATATAATATAACATTTTTGACGGTTGCAATGAAACACAACATGGAAGTGAAAGCAGCGTTCTGTTTAATAATTAATTATGATCTCAATATTGATAAAAACAATTGTGATTATCCTTTTGGCCATAATGGTGCCGCTCTATGTTAAAGGAGAGTGAACGCTCCAGTAACAGCAGTTACACTGAGACAGAGCAGAACGTCGCCACCTGCTGGGATATAAACAGCACAACATGATGCTCTGATAGTTCTTCTCACCGTTTCTTTACACAAACCTCATAAATACTAACAAGTTCAATATTATTAACATAACAATAAACCACCAGAGATTAAACATCATTATCCTGTAGTTGCACTATTAATCTCTATGCTGTACTGGACTTTCAGTTTTCCCATCTGAAATACTTTCTTCAACAAAATTACAAAATTACAAATTTACATTTGTACTTATGTTTATAATCAAGCACTATATTTAAACTGCACGATTTTATGCCTTAGATTATCATTTTGCTCTTACTTTTACTTGTGTTATTTCCTCTTTTATATCTTCATATTTTGTTGAAG
>NC_133796.1:1042483-1055221 GCF_043250625.1 Sebastes fasciatus | reverse complement strand
TGTTGTAGTGTTGTAGTATAGTAGTATTGTAGTATAGTAGTATTGTAGTATTAGTAGTACTAGTAGTATTGTAGTATAGTAGTATTGTAGTATAGTAGTATTGTAGTATAGTAGTATTGTAGTGTTGTAGTATAGTAGTATTGTAGTGTTGTAGTATAGTAGTATAGTAGTATTGTAGTATAGTAGTGTTGTAGTGTTGTAGTATTGTAGTATAGTAGTATAGTAGTATTGTAGTATAGTAGTATTGTAGTATTGTAGTGTTGTAGTATAGTAGTATTGTAGTATAGTAGTATTGTAGTATTGTAGTATTGTAGTATAGTAGTATTGTAGTATTGTAGTATAGTAGTGTTGTAGTGTTGTAGTGTTGTAGTATTGTAGTATAGTAGTATTGTAGTATAGTAGTATAGTAGTATAGTAGTATTGTAGTATAGTAGTGTTGTAGTATTGTAGTATAGTAGTATAGTAGTATAGTAGTATAGTAGTGTTGTAGTGTTGTAGTGTTGTAGTATAGTAGTATAGTAGTATAGTAGTATTGTAGTATAGTAGTATAGTAGTATTGTAGTATAGTAGTATTGTAGTATTGTAGTATTGTAGTATAGTAGTATAGTAGTATAGTAGTATTGTAGTATAGTAGTATAGTAGTATTGTAGTATAGTAGTATAGTAGTATTGTAGTATAGTAGTATTGTAGTGTTGTAGTATAGTAGTATAGTAGTATTGTAGTATAGTAGTATTGTAGTATTGTAGTATTGTAGTATAGTAGTATAGTAGTATTGTAGTATAGTAGTATAGTAGTATTGTAGTATAGTAGTATAGTAGTATAGTAGTATTGTAGTATAGTAGTGTTGTAGTGTTGTAGTATTGTAGTATAGTAGTATAGTAGTATTGTAGTATAGTAGTATTGTAGTATAGTAGTATAGTAGTATTGTAGTATAGTAGTATTGTAGTATTGTAGTGTTGTAGTATAGTAGTATTGTAGTATAGTAGTATTGTAGTATAGTAGTATTGTAGTATAGTAGTATTGTAGTGTTGTAGTATAGTAGTATAGTAGTATTAGTAGTACTAGTAGTATAGTAGTATTGTAGTATAGTAGTGTTGTAGTGTTGTAGTATTGTAGTATTGTAGTGTTGTAGTATTGTAGTATTGTAGTATAGTAGTGTTGTAGTATTGTAGTATAGTAGTGTTGTAGTGTTGTAGTATAGTAGTATTGTAGTATAGTAGTATTGTAGTATTAGTAGTACTAGTAGTATTGTAGTATAGTAGTATTGTAGTATAGTAGTATTGTAGTATAGTAGTATTGTAGTATTGTAGTATAGTAGTATTGTAGTATTGTAGTATTGTAGTATAGTAGTATTGTAGTATTGTAGTATAGTAGTATTGTAGTGTTGTAGTATAGTAGTATTGTAGTATTGTAGTATAGTAGTATTGTAGTATAGTAGTATTGTAGTATAGTAGTATTGTAGTATAGTAGTATTGTAGTGTTGTAGTATAGTAGTATTGTAGTATAGTAGTATTGTAGTATAGTAGTATTGTAGTATAGTAGTATTGTAGTATAGTAGTATTGTAGTATAGTAGTATTGTAGTGTTGTAGTATTGTAGTATTGTAGTATAGTAGTATTGTAGTATTGTAGTATAGTAGTATAGTAGTATTGTAGTATTGTAGTATAGTAGTATTGTAGTATAGTAGTATTGTAGTATTGTAGTATAGTAGTATAGTAGTATTGTAGTATTGTAGTATAGTAGTGTTGTAGTATTGTAGTATTGTAGTGTTGTAGTATTGTAGTATTGTAGTATAGTAGTGTTGTAGTATTGTAGTATAGTAGTGTTGTAGTGTTGTAGTATAGTAGTATTGTAGTATAGTAGTATTGTAGTATTAGTAGTACTAGTAGTATTGTAGTATAGTAGTATTGTAGTATAGTAGTATTGTAGTATAGTAGTATTGTAGTATTGTAGTATAGTAGTATTGTAGTATTGTAGTATTGTAGTATAGTAGTATTGTAGTATTGTAGTATAGTAGTATTGTAGTGTTGTAGTATAGTAGTATTGTAGTATTGTAGTATAGTAGTATTGTAGTATAGTAGTATTGTAGTATAGTAGTATTGTAGTATAGTAGTATTGTAGTATAGTAGTATTGTAGTGTTGTAGTATAGTAGTATTGTAGTATAGTAGTATTGTAGTATAGTAGTATTGTAGTATAGTAGTATTGTAGTATAGTAGTATTGTAGTGTTGTAGTATTGTAGTATTGTAGTATAGTAGTATTGTAGTATTGTAGTATAGTAGTATAGTAGTATTGTAGTATTGTAGTATAGTAGTATTGTAGTATAGTAGTATTGTAGTATTGTAGTATAGTAGTATAGTAGTATTGTAGTATTGTAGTATAGTAGTATTGTAGTATTAGTAGTACTAGTAGTATTGTAGTATAGTAGTATTGTAGTATAGTAGTATTGTAGTATTGTAGTATAGTAGTATTGTAGTATAGTAGTATAGTAGTATAGTAGTACTAGTAGTAGTAGTAGTATTGTAGTATAGTAGTATAGTAGTATTGTAGTATTGTAGTATAGTAGTATAGTAGTATTGTAGTATTGTAGTATAGTAGTATTGTAGTATTAGTAGTACTAGTAGTATTGTAGTATAGTAGTATTGTAGTATTGTAGTATAGTAGTATTGTAGTATAGTAGTATAGTAGTATTAGTAGTACTAGTAGTAGTATTCCTGCAGCGGGACTGTACCTGCAGTGTCTCGGTCTCTTTAAAGGACTGGGCGGATCACATGTCTCCTCCTCCTGATACCGGAGAGAGTGCGTGTGCGTGTGTGTGTGTGCGCGTTGATGCGGTGGACCGGCTGCAGGTCTCTGGAGGTATAAAGGTTCTGTTGGGAGTCTGTCAGTCCGCTGAGCTCCAGGAGGATGAGGATGTCTCTGCTCGGTCTGATGATGCTGATGGTCTCTCTCTCTGTCTCCACCGGAGCCGACCTGTCCGGGTCCGGCTCTCCGCCGCTCCTCCCGGTCCCCCTCCCTCCGCCCCGGGCCGGTGTTGCTCCCGGTGTCGCCTCGGCCCGGTCCGCGGTGGAGCCGTCCGGTCCCGGTCCCGGTCCCGGAGAAGAGGAGGACAAGCACCACGGTGGGGGGTACCGGGTGGTCCAGTTGGAGTGGAACTACGTCCAGACCCCCTTCATCATCGCCACCTGGCTGCTGGTGGCCAGCGTGGCCAAGATCCGTGAGTCCTCTCTGGGGGGGTGGGTGGGGTTCTACTGGGACCAGTATCAGAACCGGACCTAAACCAGACTGGGAGCTGGATCAGACCAGGACCTCAACTAGACCGGGACCAGTATCAGACCAGGACCAGAGACTGGGAGCTGGATCAGAACCAGAGTTCTGGCTGATGAACCAATGAAGTCTTGAAAAAGTCTCATGAGTCCAAAAAAGAGACTGGAGATGTACCTGGTACTGCTCTCTGATAGGTACTGGTCTCTGATAGGTACTGCTCTCTGATAGGTACTGGTCTCTGATAGGTACTGGTCTCTTATAAGTACTGGTTTGTGATACTGGTACCAATATTTCAATTTAAAGTTTAGTTATGTAAAATAAATGAAAGTCGGTCTTCTGTTGGTGGTCCGGTGTTAGTTCTGATGGAAGTCGGTCTTCTGTTGGTGGTCCGGTGTTAGTTCTGATGGAAGTCGGTCCTCTGTTGGTGGTCCGGTGTTAGTTCTGATGGAAGTCGGTCTTCTGTTGGTGGTCCGGTGTTAGTTCTGATGGAAGTCGGTCTTCTGTTGGCGGTCCGGTGTTAGTTCTGATGGAAGTCGGTCTTCTGTTGGTGGTCCGGTGTTAGTTCTGATGGAAGTCGGTCTTCTGTTGGCGGTCCGGTGTTAGTTCTGATGGAAGTCGGTCTTCTGTTGGTGGTCCGGTGTTAGTTCTGATGGAAGTCGGTCTTCTGTTGGTGGTCCGGTGTTAGTTCTGATGGAAGTCGGTCTTCTGTTGGCGGTCCGGTGTTAGTTCTGATGGAAGTCGGTCTTCTGTTGGTGGTCCGGTGTTAGTTCTGATGGAAGTCGGTCTTCTGTTGGCGGTCCGGTGTTAGTTCTGATGGAAGTCGGTCTTCTGTTGGCGGTCCGGTGTTAGTTCTGATGGAAGTCGGTCTTCTGTTGGCGGTCCGGTGTCGGTTCTGATGAAAGTCGGTCTTCTGTTGGTGGTCCGGTGTTAGTTCTGATGGAAGTCGGTCTTCTGTTGGTGGTCCAGTGTTAGTTCTGATGGAAGTCGGTCCTCTGTTGGTGGTCCAGTGTTAGTTCTGATGAAAGTCGGTCTTCTGTTGGCGGTCCGGTGTCGGTTCTGATGAAAGTCGGTCTTCTGTTGGTGGTCCGGTGTTAGTTCTGATGGAAGTCGGTCTTCTGTTGGTGGTCCAGTGTTAGTTCTGATGGAAGTCGGTCCTCTGTTGGTGGTCCGGTGTTAGTTCTGATGAAAGTCGGTCTTCTGTTGGCGGTCCGGTGTCGGTTCTGATGAAAGTCGGTCTTCTGTTGGTGGTCCGGTGTTAGTTCTGATGAAACTTGGTCCTCTGTTGGCGGTCCGGTGTCGGTTCTGATGAAAGTCGGTCTTCTGTTGGTGGTCCGATGTCGGTTCTGATGAAACTCGGTCCTCTGTTGGTGGTCCGGTGTTGGTTCTGATGAAAGTTGGTCTTCTGTTGGTGGTCCAGTGTCGGTTCTGATGAAAGTCGGTCTTCTGTGGGCGGTCCGTTGTCGGTTCTGATGAAAGTCACTTCCTGTTGGTATGAAGACAGTAGAAGTTATTACAGTGAGTCTATAGAGACAGTAGAGGTTATTACAGTGAGTCTATAGAGACAGTAGAGGTTATTACAGTTAGTCTATAGAGACAGTAGAAGTTATTACAGTTAGTCTATAGAGACAGTAGAGGTTATTACAGTGAGTCTATAGAGGCAGTAGAGGTTATTACAGTGAGTCTATAGAGACAGTAGAGGTTATTACGGTGAGTCTATAGAGACAGTAGAGGTTATTACAGTTAGTCTATAGAGACAGTAGAAGTTATTACAGTTAGTCTATAGAGACAGTAGAGGTTATTACAGTTAGTCTATAGAGACAGTAGAGGTTATTACAGTGAGTCTATAGAGACAGTAGAAGTTATTACAGTGAGTCTATAGAGACAGTAGAGGTTATTACAGTGAGTCTATAGAGACAGTAGAGGTTATTACAGTTAGTCTATAGAGACAGTAGAGGTTATTACAGTGAGTCTATAGAGACAGTAGAGGTTATTACAGTGAGTCTATAGAGACAGTAGAGGTTATTACGGTGAGTCTATAGAGACAGTAGAGGTTATTACAGTGAGTCTATAGAGACAGTAGAGGTTATTACAGTGAGTCTATAGAGGCAGTAGAGGTTATTACAGTGAGTCTATAGAGACAGTAGAGGTTATTACAGTGAGTCTATAGAGACAGTAGAGGTTATTACAGTTAGTCTATAGAGACAGTAGAGGTTATTACTGTTAGTCTATAGAGACAGTAGAGGTTATTACAGTTAGTCTATAGAGACAGTAGAGGTTATTACAGTTAGTCTATAGAGACAGTAGAGGTTATTACAGTGAGTCTATAGAGACAGTAGAGGTTATTACAGTTAGTCTATAGAGACAGTAGAGGTTATTACAGTTAGTCTATAGAGACAGTAGAGGTTATTACAGTGAGTCTATAGAGACAGTAGAGGTTATTACAGTTAGTCTATAGAGACAGTAGAGGTTATTACAGTTAGTCTATAGAGACAGTAGAGGTTATTACAGTGAGTCTATAGAGACAGTAGAGGTTATTACTGTTAGTCTATAGAGACAGTAGAGGTTATTACAGTGAGTCTATAGAGACAGTAGAGGTTATTACTGTTAGTCTATAGAGACAGTAGAGGTTATTACAGTGAGTCTATAGAGACAGTAGAGGTTATTACAGTGAGTCTATAGAGACAGTAGAGGTTGTTACAGTGAATCTATAGAGACAGTAGAGGTTATTACAGTGAGTCTATAGAGACAGTAGAGGTTATTACAGTGAGTCTATAGAGACAGTAGAGGTTATTACTGTTAGTCTATAGAGACAGTAGAGGTTATTACTGTTAGTCTATAGAGACAGTAGAGGTTATTACAGTGAGTCTATAGAGACAGTAGAGGTTATTACAGTGAGTCTATAGAGACAGTAGAGGTTATTACTGTTAGTCTATAGAGACAGTAGAGGTTATTACTGTTAGTCTATAGAGACAGTAGAGGTTATTACAGTGAGTCTATAGAGACAGTAGAGGTTGTTACAGTGAATCTATAGAGACAGTAGAGGTTATTACAGTGAGTCTATAGAGACAGTAGAGGTTATTACTGTTAGTCTATAGAGACAGTAGAGGTTATTACGGTGAGTCTATAGAGACAGTAGAGGTTGTTACAGTGAATCTATAGAGACAGTAGAGGTTATTACTGTGAGTCTATAGAGACAGTAGAGGTTGTTACAGTGAATCTATAGAGACAGTAGAGGTTATTACAGTGAGTCTATAGAGACAGTAGAGGTTATTACAGTGAGTCTATAGAGACAGTAGAAGTTATTACGGTGAGTCTATAGAGACAGTAGAGGTTATTACAGTGAGTCTATAGAGACAGTAGAGGTTATTACAGTGAGTCTATAGAGACAGTAGAGGTTATTACTGTTAGTCTATAGAGACAGTAGAGGTTATTACAGTGAGTCTATAGAGACAGTAGAGGTTATTACAGTGAATCTATAGAGACAGTAGAGGTTATTACGGTGAGTCTATAGAGACAGTAGAGGTTATTACAGTGAGTCTATAGAGACAGTAGAGGTTGTTACAGTGAATCTATAGAGACAGTAGAGGTTATTACAGTGAGTCTATAGAGACAGTAGAGGTTATTACAGTGAGTCTATAGAGACAGTAGAGGTTATTACAGTGAGTCTATAGAGACAGTAGAGGTTATTACTGTTAGTCTATAGAGACAGTAGAGGTTATTACAGTGAGTCTATAGAGACAGTAGAGGTTATTACTGTTAGTCTATAGAGACAGTAGAGGTTATTACAGTGAGTCTATAGAGACAGTAGAGGTTGTTACAGTGAATCTATAGAGACAGTAGAGGTTATTACAGTGAGTCTATAGAGACAGTAGAGGTTATTACAGTGAGTCTATAGAGACAGTAGAGGTTATTACTGTTAGTCTATAGAGACAGTAGAGGTTATTACTGTTAGTCTATAGAGACAGTAGAGGTTATTACAGTGAGTCTATAGAGACAGTAGAGGTTATTACTGTTAGTCTATAGAGACAGTAGAGGTTATTACTGTTAGTCTATAGAGACAGTAGAGGTTATTACTGTTAGTCTATAGAGACAGTAGAGGTTATTACTGTTAGTCTATAGAGACAGTAGAGGTTATTACTGTTAGTCTATAGAGACAGTAGAGGTTATTACTGTTAGTCTATAGAGACAGTAGAAGTTATTACAGTGAGTCTATAGAGACAGTAGAGGTTATTACTGTTAGTCTATAGAGACAGTAGAGGTTATTACTGTTAGTCTATAGAGACAGTAGAGGTTATTACTGTTAGTCTATAGAGACAGTAGAGGTTATTACTGTTAGTCTATAGAGACAGTAGAGGTTATTACTGTTAGTCTATAGAGACAGTAGAGGTTATTACTGTTAGTCTATAGAGACAGTAGAGGTTATTACTGTTAGTCTATAGAGACAGTAGAGGTTATTACTGTTAGTCTATAGAGACAGTAGAGGTTATTACTGTTAGTCTATAGAGACAGTAGAAGTTATTACGGTGAGTCTATAGAGACAGTAGAGGTTATTACTGTTAGTCTATAGAGACAGTAGAAGTTATTACGGTGAGTCTATAGAGACAGTAGAGGTTATTACTGTTAGTCTATAGAGACAGTAGAAGTTATTACGGTGAGTCTATAGAGACAGTAGAGGTTATTACTGTTAGTCTATAGAGACAGTAGAGGTTATTACTGTTAGTCTATAGAGACAGTAGAGGTTATTACTGTTAGTACGTAGTTGTTTATTATGATGTCATCACTATATATAACTATAACTATACGTCCAACCAGCAGCAGAGAGCTGTGAAAACACAAAGTTGAATATATTTATCAATCATTTTTCTACTTCAGGACTCACTCTCTACTTCAGGACTCACCTTCTCCTTCAGGACTCACTCTCTACTTCAGGACTCACTCTATACTTCAGGACTCACTCTCTACTTCAGGACTCACCTTCTCCTTCAGGACTCACTCTCTATTTCAGGACTCACTCTATACTTCAGGACTCACTCTCTACTTCAGGACTCACCTTCTACTTCAGGGCTCACCTTCTACTTCAGGACTCACTCTCTACTTCAGGACTCACCTTCTACTTCAGGACTCACTCTCTACTTCAGGACTCACTCTTCTTATTAACGTGGTGAAGTCACACTGAGGCTCTGTTCATCCAGAGTCCATCTGAGACCATCTGAGACAAAAACGTTGTCAAAAATGTCAACAAATGTCATGTTTAGACTCAACTAAACAGTTTAGAAGCAAAGAGGTGAAACTCTTCTGCCACTAGATGGCGCTACTGTAGTGTTGCCGCCATTTTGGACTGAAACCACCACTGTGGTCCGTGGACGTACAAAGAGACGTCTGTAAATCAGAGGATAGAAATCAACTTCCAGTAGGAACACTTAAATATCCTTCATTGATATCAGAATGTTCTTTTCTTACTTTTTTAAAACTTTTCTTCGAACAATTTTCAGAAATTTTTTAAACTTTTTTTAAACTCTTTTTTGGGAATGTTTTTCTGACATTTTTATTGAATTACTTTTTTTAAAATGAATGAATGAACTTCCCAGTATGAACACTTAAATATCCTCATTTAAATCATGATGTTCTAAAAGTAGTAAAATGAACTAACAGCTGAATCCAGAGTTATTCTCCTCGCCATAATGAACGCTCATCTGACCCACGGGACCGCACCGCCGTGCACGCTCATATGACAGCTTCCTGCCGGCTGTATGACGGCTTCCTGCCGGCTGTATGACGGCTTCCTGCCGGCTGTATGACAGCTTCCTGCCAGCTGTATGCAGCTGTAATAACGGCTGTAATTCATCACTTTTATTATCTTCTAATCCAACAATGGGCTGTCAGCCGTTACTGTGGTGATTGATTAACCTCTCTGTTCACAAACAACCGGCTATCGGCCAGTAGCTAGTAGTGCTAGTAGCTAGTAGCACCAGTAGCTAGTAGTGCCAGTAGCTAGTAGTGCCAGTAGCTAGTAGTGCCAGTAGCTAGTAGCACCAGTAGCTAGTAGTGCCAGTAGCTAGTAGCGCCAGTAGCTAGTAGTGCCAGTAGCTAGTAGCACCAGTAGCTAGTAGTGCCAGTAACTAGTAGCACCAGTAGCTAGTAGCACCAGTAGCAAGTAGCGCTAGTAGTGCCAGTAGCTAGTAGCGCCAGTAGCTAGTAGCGCCAGTAGCTAGTAGCGCCAGTAGCTAGTAGTGCCAGTAGCTAGTAGTGGCTACTGGCACTTAATGGTTGAACTGGTTTTAATGGTTGAACTGTCTCTGCTTTAGTGTCTGAACTTCCTGCTGAGCAGCTGAATGTCCTCGCTGTCCGTCTGCTGCATGGGAGGATCAGCTGTGTGTGTGTGTGTGTGTGTGTGTGTGTGTGTGTGTGTGTGTGTGTTAAAACTTCCAAATATTTTAGAGTCTAACTCTTCCTCTCATCATGTCTTCGTTACCTTGGTAACGTAACTAATGTATCCTCTCATCGTGATTTAGTTACCTTGGTAACGTAACTAATGTATCCTCTCATCATGTCTTCGTTACCGTGGTAACGTAACTAATGTATCTTCTCATCATGCCTTCGTTGCCGCGGTAACGTAACTAATGTCATCAGCTGGGAGGAGTCGTGGCATCCATGCAGGAAGTCATCATCGGGGTCATGTCAAGGTCAGGCAGACGTTCTCATGTTGCGTTCAAGTCTGGGTCAGAAAACAGGAATTCCCAGCTCGTAGAGTCGTAATGAAAATGTCCAGCTGGTCTCAGGTCAGTGATTCATACGACGCTAACACAAACAGGAAGTGACTGAAACACACCAACCTCCGTCTGTGTTTACGTTTCTATCCATCATCTGGAGTCAGGGAGGGGACAAGGAGAGGAGACAGGGAGAGGAGACAGGGAGAGGAGACAAGGAGAGGAGTCAGGGAGGGGAGACAAGGAGAGGAGACAGGGAGAGGAGACAAGGAGAGGAGTCAGGGAGGGGAGACAAGGAGAGGAGACAGGGAGAGGAGACAAGGAGAGGAGTCAGGGAGGGGAGACAAGGAGAGGAGACAGGGAGAGGAGACAAGGAGAGGAGACAAGGAGAGGAGTCAGGGAGGGGACAAGGAGAGGAGACAAGGAGACAGGAAGTCAGACAGAGTTTAGTGACGGACCAACATGGTGTTGATTTGAGTTTCAGTTATTGTTGTTTTGTATTTGAGCCAAAAGATCCATAAACCAGCTTTAAAGTGATGAAGATGAAGAGGTCGTCTTTTCATCCTGCTGCTGTCTCTGACCCGTCTCTCGTCCTGCTGTCTCTGACCCGTCTCTCGTCCTGCTGTCTCTGACCCGTCTCTCGTCCTGCTGTCTCTGACCCGTCTCTCGTCCTGCTGTCTCTGACCCGTCTCTCGTCCTGCTGTCTCTGACCCGTCTCTCGTCCTGCTGTCTCTGACCCGTCTCTCGTCCTGCTGTCTCTGACCCGTCTCTCGTCCTGCTGTCTCTGACCCGTCTCTCGTCCTGCTGTCTGAGTGTCTGACCCGTCTCTCGTCCTGCTGTCTGAGTGTCTGACCCGTCTCTCGTCCTGCTGTCTCTGACCCGTCTCTCGTCCTGCTGTCTGAGTGTCTGACCCGTCTCTCGTCCTGCTGTCTCTGACCCGTCTCTCGTCCTGCTGTCTCTGACCCGTCTCTCGTCCTGCTGTCTCTGACCCGTCTCTCGTCCTGCTGTCTCTGACCCGTCTCTCGTCCTGCTGTCTGAGTGTCTGACCCGTCTCTCGTCCTGCTGTCTCTGACCCGTCTCTCGTCCTGCTGTCTCTGACCCGTCTCTCATCCTGCTGTCTCTGACCCGTCTCTCGTCCTGCTGTCTCTGACCCGTCTCTCGTCCTGCTGTCTCTGACCCGTCTCTCGTCCTGCTGTCTGAGTGTCTGACCCGTCTCTCATCCTGCTGTCTCTGACCCGTCTCTCATCCTGCTGTCTCTGACCCGTCTCTCATCCTGCTGTCTCTGACCCGTCTCTCGTCCTGCTGTCTGAGTGTCTGACCCGTCTCTCGTCCTGCTGTCTCTGACCCGTCTCTCGTCCTGCTGTCTGAGTGTCTGACCCGTCTCTCGTCCTGCTGTCTCTGACCCGTCTCTCGTCCTGCTGTCTCTGACCCGTCTCTCGTCCTGCTGTCTCTGACCCGTCTCTCGTCCTGCTGTCTCTGACCCGTCTCTCGTCCTGCTGTCTCTGACCCGTCTCTCGTCCTGCTGTCTCTGACCCGTCTCTCGTCCTGCTGTCTCTGACCCGTCTCTCGTCCTGCTGTCTCTGACCCGTCTCTCGTCCTGCTGTCTCTGACCCGTCTCTCGTCCTGCTGTCTGAGTGTCTGACCCGTCTCTCATCCTGCTGTCTCTGACCCGTCTCTCGTCCTGCTGTCTCTGACCCGTCTCTCGTCCTGCTGTCTCTGACCCGTCTCTCGTCCTGCTGTCTGAGTGTCTGACCCGTCTCTCATCCTGCTGTCTCTGACCCGTCTCTCATCCTGCTGTCTCTGACCCGTCTCTCGTCCTGCTGTCTCTGACCCGTCTCTCGTCCTGCTGTCTCTGACCCGTCTCTCATCCTGCTGTCTCTGACCCGTCTCTCATCCTGCTGTCTCTGACCCGTCTCTCGTCCTGCTGTCTCTGACCCGTCTCTCATCCTGCTGTCTCTGACCCGTCTCTCATCCTGCTGTCTCTGACCCGTCTCTCATCCTGCTGTCTGAGTGTCTGACCCGTCTCTCGTCCTGCTGCTGTCTCTGACCCGTCTCTCGTCCTGCTGCCTCTGACCCGTCTCTCATCCTGCTGTCTCTGACCCGTCTCTCATCCTGCTGTCTCTGACCCGTCTCTCATCCTGCTGTCTCTGACCCGTCTCTCATCCTGCTGTCTCTGACCCGTCTCTCGTCCTGCTGTCTCTGACCCGTCTCTCATCCTGCTGTCTCTGACCCGTCTCTCGTCCTGCTGTCTCTGACCCGTCTCTCGTCCTGCTGTCTCTGACCCGTCTCTCATCCTGCTGTCTGAGTGTCTGACCCGTCTCTCGTCCTGCTGCTGTCTCTGACCCGTCTCTCGTCCTGCTGCCTCTGACCCGTCTCTCGTCCTGCTGTCTCTGACCCGTCTCTCATCCTGCTGTCTCTGACCCGTCTCTCGTCCTGCTGTCTCTGACCCGTCTCTCGTCCTGCTGTCTGAGTGTCTGACCCGTCTCTCATCCTGCTGTCTCTGACCCGTCTCTCATCCTGCTGTCTCTGACCCGTCTCTCGTCCTGCTGTCTCTGACCCGTCTCTCATCCTGCTGTCTCTGACCCGTCTCTCATCCTGCTGTCTCTGACCCGTCTCTCGTCCTGCTGTCTCTGACCCGTCTCTCATCCTGCTGTCTCTGACCCGTCTCTCATCCTGCTGTCTCTGACCCGTCTCTCGTCCTGCTGTCTCTGACCCGTCTCTCATCCTGCTGTCTCTGACCCGTCTCTCATCCTGCTGTCTCTGACC
>NC_133796.1:1029983-1039983 GCF_043250625.1 Sebastes fasciatus | reverse complement strand
TCAGTGAGATGTTGCTCTTCTGCTTTGAGCAGCAACACAGTGACTGACGGTGAAGAAGTGAGTTGTGTTTATGGAGGTCTAAACGTGTCCAGTTTGTCCTGATGGTGGCGCTACAGGAACAGAGAGTTCGTCCTCTGGAGAGCAGGAAACAGCTGTAATGTTCTTGGTCACAGTAACAGCTGATGAAGAGCAGGAACTCCTACAGTAAACTACCTTTCCTCTGTGACGTGTTGAGTTGGAGGAAACTGAGATTAAAGCGTTGTGAGCAGATTAACTCTTTCTAATCCTCAGCAGCACTCAGAACCAGAACCAGAACTAATCTCACCAACAAGAGGAAGGAACCAAAGTGTGTGAAACTCAGAGAGAGGAGAAGAGACGGAGGTTCAGTGTTTCTACATCACTTCATCACTAAACGCCTCCTGAAGCACACCTCCTACTGATCCTATAGAACAACCGGTCACACCTCCTACTGATCCTATAGAACAACCGGTCACACCTCCTACTGATCCTATAGAACAACCTGTCACACCTCCTACTGATCCTATAGAACAACCGGTCACACCTCCTACTGATCCTATAGAACAACCGGTCACACCTCCTACTGATCCTATAGAACAACCTGTCACACCTCCTACTGATCCTATAGAACAACCGGTCACACCTCCTACTGATCCTATAGAACAACCTGTCACAGCTCCTACTGATCCTATAGAACAACCGGTCACACCTCCTACTGATCCTATAGAACAACCTGTCACACCTCCTACTGATCCTATAGAACAACCGGTCACACCTCCTACTGATCCTATAGAACAACCTGTCACACCTCCTACTGATCCTATAGAACAACCTGTCACACCTCCTACTGATCCTATAGAACAACCTGTCACAGCTCCTACTGATCCTATAGAACAACCTGTCACACCTCCTACTGATCCTATAGAACAACCGGTCACACCTCCTACTGATCCTATAGAACAACCTGTCACACCTCCTACTGATCCTATAGAACAACCGGTCACACCTCCTACTGATCCTATAGAACAACCGGTCACACCTCCTACTGATCCTATAGAACAACCTGTCACACCTCCTACTGATCCTATAGAACAACCTGTCACAGCTCCTACTGATCCTATAGAACAACCTGTCACACCTCCTACTGATCCTATAGAACAACCGGTCACACCTCCTACTGATCCTATAGAACAACCGGTCACACCTCCTACTGATCCTATAGAACAACCGGTCACACCTCCTACTGATCCTATAGAACAACCTGTCACACCTCCTACTGATCCTATAGAACAACCGGTCACACCTCCTACTGATCCTATAGAACAACCTGTCACACCTCCTACTGATCCTATAGAACAACCTGTCACACCTCCTACTGATCCTATAGAACAACCTGTCACAGCTCCTACTGATCCTATAGAACAACCTGTCACACCTCCTACTGATCCTATAGAACAACCGGTCACACCTCCTACTGATCCTATAGAACAACCTGTCACACCTCCTACTGATCCTATAGAACAACCGGTCACACCTCCTACTGATCCTATAGAACAACCTGTCACACCTCCTACTGATCCTATAGAACAACCTGTCACACCTCCTACTGATCCTATAGAACAACCTGTCACAGCTCCTACTGATCCTATAGAACAACCTGTCACACCTCCTACTGATCCTATAGAACAACCGGTCACACCTCCTACTGATCCTATAGAACAACCGGTCACACCTCCTACTGATCCTATAGAACAACCGGTCACACCTCCTACTGATCCTATAGAACAACCGGTCACACCTCCTACTGATCCTATAGAACAACCGGTCACACCTCCTACTGATCCTATAGAACAACCGGTCACACCTCCTACTGATCCTATAGAACAACCTGTCACACCTCCTACTGATCCTATAGAACAACCTGTCACAGCTCCTACTGATCCTATAGAACAACCTGTCACACCTCCTACTGATCCTATAGAACAACCGGTCACACCTCCTACTGATCCTATAGAACAACCGGTCACACCTCCTACTGATCCTATAGAACAACCGGTCACACCTCCTACTGATCCTATAGAACAACCGGTCACACCTCCTACTGATCCTATAGAACAACCGGTCACACCTCCTACTGATCCTATAGAACAACCTGTCACACCTCCTACTGATCCTATAGAACAACCTGTCACAGCTCCTACTGATCCTATAGAACAACCGGTCACACCTCCTACTGATCCTATAGAACAACCGGTCACACCTCCTACTGATCCTATAGAACAACCTGTCACACCTCCTACTGATCCTATAGAACAACCTGTCACACCTCCTACTGATCCTATAGAACAACCTGTCACACCTCCTACTGATCCTATAGAACAACCTGTCACACCTCCTACTGATCCTATAGAACAACCTGTCACACCTCCTACTGATCCTATAGAACAACCTGTCACAGCTCCTACTGATCCTATAGAACAACCTGTCACACCTCCTACTGATCCTATAGAACAACCTGTCACACCTCCTACTGATCCTATAGAACAACCTGTCACAGCTCCTACTGATCCTATAGAACAACCGGTCACACCTCCTACTGATCCTATAGAACAACCTGTCACACCTCCTACTGATCCTATAGAACAACCTGTCACAGCTCCTACTGATCCTATAGAACAACCGGTCACACCTCCTACTGATCGTATAGAACAACCGGTCACACCTCCTACTGATCCTATAGAACAACCGGTCACACCTCCTACTGATCCTATAGAACAACCGGTCACACCTCCTACTGATCCTATAGAACAACCTGTCACACCTCCTACTGATCCTATAGAACAACCGGTCACACCTCCTACTGATCCTATAGAACAACCTGTCACACCTCCTACTGATCCTATAGAACAACCTGTCACACCTCCTACTGATCCTATAGAACAACCGGTCACACCTCCTACTGATCCTATAGAACAACCTGTCACACCTCCTACTGATCCTATAGAACAACCTGTCACACCTCCTACTGATCCTATAGAACAACCTGTCACAGCTCCTACTGATCCTATAGAACAACCTGTCACACCTCCTACTGATCCTATAGAACAACCGGTCACACCTCCTACTGATCCTATAGAACAACCTGTCACACCTCCTACTGATCCTATAGAACAACCTGTCACACCTCCTACTGATCCTATAGAACAACCTGTCACAGCTCCTACTGATCCTATAGAACAACCTGTCACACCTCCTACTGATCCTATAGAACAACCGGTCACACCTCCTACTGATCCTATAGAACAACCTGTCACACCTCCTACTGATCCTATAGAACAACCTGTCACACCTCCTACTGATCCTATAGAACAACCGGTCACACCTCCTACTGATCCTATAGAACAAC
Source organism: Sebastes fasciatus (assembly GCF_043250625.1). Lineage (NCBI taxonomy): Eukaryota > Metazoa > Chordata > Actinopteri > Perciformes > Sebastidae > Sebastes > Sebastes fasciatus. The sequence continues at coordinate 1,036,559 of NC_133796.1, read as the reverse complement.
CTGTCACAGCTCCTACTGATCCTATAGAACAACCTGTCACACCTCCTACTGATCCTATAGAACAACCTGTCACACCTCCTACTGATCCTATAGAACAACCTGTCACACCTCCTACTGATCCTATAGAACAACCGGTCACACCTCCTACTGATCCTATAGAACAACCTGTCACACCTCCTACTGATCCTATAGAACAACCTGTCACAGCTCCTACTGATCCTATAGAACAACCGGTCACACCTCCTACTGATCCTATAGAACAACCTGTCACACCTCCTACTGATCCTATAGAACAACCGGTCACACCTCCTACTGATCCTATAGAACAACCGGTCACACCTCCTACTGATCCTATAGAACAACCTGTCACACCTCCTACTGATCCTATAGAACAACCTGTCACACCTCCTACTGATCCTATAGAACAACCTGTCACAGCTCCTACTGATCCTATAGAACAACCGGTCACACCTCCTATTGATCCTATAGAACAACCGGTCACACCTCCTATTGATCCTATAGAACAACCTGTCACAGCTCCTATTGATCCTATAGAACAACCGGTCACACCTCCTATTGATCCTATAGAACAACCGGTCACACCTCCTATTGATCCTATAGAACAACCTGTCACAGCTCCTATTGATCCTATAGAACAACCTGTCACAGCTCCTATTGATCCTATAGAACAACCTGTCACAGCTCTGAAACGGTTCAATTGCTACGATCATGTGACCACGTTCATATTAAAACAACATAGTGTTGAATCAGGGTATCTCAAGCCTTGGGCCTGGAATGACTGAGACTCCAGTTCAATGTTCTTCAATGTTCAGTTTTAAAGGTGTCTGAAAGTCAACACAGGTGACTCACATGAATCTCTTGATGCTGCACAAGTATGATGCAAAAAGCAGAGTTTTATTGTGTTTCAATATCAGCAGACAAAAACACAACCAAAACCCGAGCCGTTCCGGACGCGACTGTCCGCGACTGTCCGCGGGCTTTACATCACAACCTTATATACTAGATCAAAGAACTCTTCTTCTTCTTCTTCTTCTTCTTCTTCTTCTTCTTCTTCTTCTTCTTCTTCTTCTTCTTCTTCCTTGAAGAGAAAAGAAAAGGGGAGAAGGTGACGTCTGTTTTTATTGTCAGTTGCCTAGCAACAGTGAACTCTGAGGTCGGATGTGACGCACTTGACTTTACAAAAGTTCTTATTGAAGTCATCACGACACGCTGAGCTGAGAGCGGAGTCCTCCGACAGCTGTCTGAAACCACCTGACCTCCTGTGACCTTCTGTGACCTCCTGTGACCTCTGACCTCTGACCTCTTTGTGTCTCTGTCCTCCAGGTTTTATATAAAGTCTACATTTCCTTTGTGGAAGTCGGAGCGGAGAACGTTCAGACTGCAGATTATTTCAAAGGAGTTGGTGAGTCCACAGAACTACATCTACTGACTCTACTGACTCTACTGACTCTACTGATCTACTGACTCTACTGACTCTACTCTACTGCTCTACTCTACTGACTCTACTGACTCTACTGACTCTACTGACTCTACTCTACTGCTCTACTCTACTGACTCTACTGACTCTACTCTACTGCTCTACTCTACTGACTCTACTGACTCTACTGACTCTACTGACTCTACTGATCTACTGACTCTACTGACTCTACTGACTCTACTGATCTACTGACTCTACTGACTCTACTCTACTGCTCTACTCTACTGACTCTACTGACTCTACTGACTCTACTGATCTACTGACTCTACTGACTCTACTCTACTGCTCTACATCTACTGACTCTACTGACTCTACTGACTCTACTGACTACTGACTCTACTGACTCTACTCACTCTACTGACTCTACTGACTCTACTGACTCTACTGACTCTACTCACTCTACTGACTCTACTGACTCTACTGACTCTACTCTACTGACTCTACTGACTCTACTCTACTGCTCTACTGACTCTACTGACTCTACTGACTACTCTACTGCTCTACTGCTCTACTGACTCTACTGACTCTACTCTACTGACTCTACTCTACTGCTCTACTGACTCTACTCTACTGCTCTACTGACTCTACTGCTCTACTGACTCTACTGACTCTACTCTACTGACTCTACTGACTCTACTCTACTGACTCTACTCTACTGCTCTACTGACTCTACTGCTCTACTGACTCTACTCTACTGCTCTACTGACTCTACTGCTCTACTGACTCTACTGACTCTACTGACTCTACTCTACTGCTCTACTGACTCTACTGCTCTACTGACTACTGACTCTACTGACTCTACTCTACTGCTCTACTGACTACTGCTCTACTGACTCTACTGACTCTACTGACTCTACTCTACTGCTCTACTGACTCTACTGCTCTACTGACTCTACTGACTACTGACTCTACTGACTACTGACTCTACTCTACTGCTCTACTGACTCTACTGACTACTGACTCTACTGACTCTACTGCTCTACTGACTCTACTCACTCTACTGACTCTACTGCTCTACTGACTCTACTGACTCTACTGACTCTACTCTACTGCTCTACTGACTCTACTCACTCTACTGACTCTACTGCTCTACTGACTCTACTGACTCTACTGACTCTACTCTACTGACTCTACTGCTCTACTGACTCTACTGACTCTACTCTACTGACTCTACTGACTCTACTCTACTGCTCTACTGACTCTACTGACTCTACTGACTACTGACTCTACTGATTCTACTGACTCTACTGACTCCTCCTCCTCCTCTTCCTCTTTTTCCTCTTCCTCCTCTTCCTCCTCCTCCTCCTCCTCCTCCTCCTCTTCTTCCTCCTCCTCCTCCTCCTCCTCCTCCTCCTCCTCCTCCTCCTCCTCCTCCCCCTCCTCCTCCTCCTCCTCTTCCTCCTCCTCCTCTTCTTCCTCTTCCTCCTCCTCCTCCTCCTCCTCCTCCTCCTCCTCCTCTTCCTCCTACTCCTCCTCTTCCTCCTCCTCCTCTTCTTCCTCTTCCTCCTCCTCCTCTTCTTCCTCTTCCTCCTCCTCTTCCTCCTCCTCCTCTTCTTCTTCCTCCTCCTCCTCTTCCTCCTCCTCCTCTTCTTCCTCCTCCTCCTCCTCCTCCTCCTCCTCCTCCTCCTCCTCCTCTTCCTCTGCAGCCTCCTTCCTCATCGTCAGTATCGGGGGGACTCTGGTGGGTCTGGTTTTTGCCGTCCTCCTCGGCTTCATCACTCGTTTCACCAAGAAGGTTCGGATCATCGAGCCGCTCTTCGTCTTCCTGCTGGTCTACCTGGCGTACCTGACCGCCGAGCTCTTCTCCCTCTCCGCCATCCTGTCGTAAGTCCCCCCAACCAGTAGACCACTAAGACCAGTAGACCCAGAGAGACCAGTAGAACCAGAGAGACCAGTAGACCCAGAGAGACCACTATGACCAGTAGACCCAGAGAGACCAGTAGACCCAGAGAGACCAGTAGATCACTAAGACCAGTAGACCCAGAGAGACCAGTAGAACCAGAGAGACCAGTAGAACCAGAGAGACCACTATGACCAGTAGACCCAGAGACTCTGTCCCTCTCTGTCCTCAGGATGACCTTCTGTGGAATCGGTGCCAATAAATACGTGGAGGCCAACATTTCCCAGAAGTCTCGGACCACGGTGAAGTACACGATGAAGACTCTGGCCAGCATCGCTGAGACCATCATCTTCATCTTCCTGGGGATCTCAGCGGTGGACAAGTCCAAGTGGGCCTGGGACACCGGCCTGGTGTCCTGTACGCTCGTCTTCATCTTCGTCTTCAGAGCTGCAGGTCCGTCTCCAGTTTGTTCTCTTTACTGCAGACACGAGGAAGCTCAGCACGTTTAGAAACACAACCATCAACATGTACATATGGATATCATATTTATATATACATATCTATAGATATATTTATATATCTATATAGATATATCTATAGATCTACAGATCTATAGATATATCTATATAGATCTATAGATCTATATAGATATAGATATATAATCAGAAGAGAAATACAAGAGAATGATGTCATAGAGAACAGAGAAGAATGTCCAAACTTCATCGATGTGTAAATCAGCATGTAGCCTGACGTCACCAGATCTAGTTAGTGTGGACCCTCAGGCATTATCAACGTAGCGCTGAGTGTCCAGAGACCAGGTCTGCTCGCTGTAGACGGCCAATCACAGCACATTAAAGCCAGGCGCTTTTGGGCAGAGCGCATCAGAGACCACCGCGATCAGAGATGAGCTGTCGTATCCAACTTTACAGAAGTACCACAAACACGTCTTTCTTCTCAAGAAACGCTTCAAGTGCCTCTGATTGTTCTTCTGTTAGCCAAAATATAACCAAACAGTCTGGAAGAAAAGACGGGGATCTCTAGATGGCGCTGCGGTAGCCAAAAACCAAGATGCCGATGGAACCAAGATGGTGACAGCCAAAAACCAAGATGGAGACGACCAGAAACCAAGATGGAGACGAGAATAGAAATAATGTAGTTTTACTTTTGTCCGTCTCTTTGTAGGAGGACGTGTTACTGGCGTCTGGTCGTCTCTTTGTAAGGAGGACGTGTTACTGGCGTCTGGTCGTCTCTTTGTAGGAGGACGTGTTACTGGCGTCTGGTCGTCTCTTTGTAGGAGGACGTGTTACTGGCGTCTGGTCGTCTCTTTGTAGGAGGACGTTTTACTGGCGTCTGGTCGTCTCTTTGTAGGAGGACGTGTTACTGGCGTCTGGTCGTCTCTTTGTAAGGAGGACGTGTTACTGGCGTCTGGTCGTCTCTTTGTAGGAGGACGTTTTACTGGCGTCTCGTCGTCTCTTTGTAGGAGGACGTGTTACTGGCATCTGGTCGTCTCTTTGTAGGAGGACGTGTTACTGGCGTCAGGTCGTCTCTTTGTAGGAGGACGTGTTACTGGCGTCTGGTCGTCTCTTTGTAGGAGGACGTGTTACTGGCGTCTGGTCGTCTCTTTGTAGGAGGACGTGTTACTGGCGTCTGGTCGTCTCTTTGTAGGAGGACGTGTTACTGGCGTCAGGTCGTCTCTTTGTAGGAGGACGTGTTACTGGCGTCTGGTCGTCTCTTTGTAGGAGGACGTTTTACTGGCGTCTGGTCGTCTCTTTGTAGGAGGACGTGTTACTGGCGTCTGGTCGTCTCTTTGTAGGAGGACGTGTTACTGGCGTCTGGTCGTCTCTTTGTAGGAGGACGTGTTACTGGCGTCTGGTCGTCTCTTTGTAGGAGGACGTGTTACTGGCGTCAGGTCGTCTCTTTGTAGGAGGACGTGTTACTGGCGTCTGGTCGTCTCTTTGTAGGAGGACGTTTTACTGGCGTCTGGTCGTCTCTTTGTAGGAGGACGTGTTACTGGCGTCTGGTCGTCTCTTTGTAGGAGGACGTGTTACTGGCGTCTGGTCGTCTCTTTGTAGGAGGACGTGTTACTGGCGTCTGGTCGTCTCTTTGTAGGAGGACGTGTTACTGGCGTCTGGTCGTCTCTTTGTAGGAGGACGTGTTACTGGCGTCTGGTCGTCTCTTTGTAGGAGGACGTGTTACTGGCGTCTGGTCGTCTCTTTGTAGGAGGACGTGTTACTGGCGTCTGGTCGTCTCTTTGTAGGAGGACGTGTTACTGGCGTCTGGTCGTCTCTTTGTAGGAGGACGTGTTACTGGCGTCTGGTCGTCTCTTTGTAGGAGGACGTGTTACTGGCGTCTGGTCGTCTCTTTGTAGGAGGACGTGTTACTGGCGTCTGGTCGTCTCTTTGTAGGAGGACGTGTTACTGGCGTCTGGTCGTCTCTTTGTAGGAGGACGTGTTACTGGCGTCTGGTCGTCTCTTTGTAGGAGGACGTGTTACTGGCGTCTGGTCGTCTCTTTGTAAGGAGGACGTGTTACTGGCGTCAGGTCGTCTCTTTGTAGGAGGACGTGTTACTGGCGTCTGGTCGTCTCTTTGTAGGAGGACGTGTTACTGGCGTCTGGTCGTCTCTTTGTAGGAGGACGTTTTACTGGCGTCTGGTCGTCTCTTTGTAGGAGGACGTGTTACTGGCGTCTGGTCGTCTCTTTGTAGGAGGACGTGTTACTGGCGTCTGGTCGTCTCTTTGTAGGAGGACGTGTTACTGGCGTCAGGTCGTCTCTTTGTAGGAGGACGTGTTACTGGCGTCTGGTCGTCTCTTTGTAGGAGGACGTTTTACTGGCGTCTGGTCGTCTCTTTGTAGGAGGACGTGTTACTGGCGTCAGGTCGTCTCTTTGTAGGAGGACGTGTTACTGGCGTCTGGTCGTCTCTTTGTAGGAGGACGTTTTACTGGCGTCTGGTCGTCTCTTTGTAGGAGGACGTTTTACTGGCGTCTGGTCGTCTCTTTGTAGGAGGACGTGTTACTGGCGTCTGGTCGTCTCTTTGTAGGAGGACGTGTTACTGGCGTCTGGTCGTCTCTTTGTAGGAGGACGTTTTACTGGCGTCTCGTCGTCTCTTTGTAAGGAGGACGTGTTACTGGCGTCTGGTCGTCTCTTTGTAGGAGGACGTTTTACTGGCGTCTCGTCGTCTCTTTGTAGGAGGACGTTTTACTGGCGTCTGGTCGTCTCTTTGTAAGGAGGACGTGTTACTGG
>NC_133796.1:1017483-1024983 GCF_043250625.1 Sebastes fasciatus | reverse complement strand
ATAGTATAATATAATATAGTATAATATAATAGAATATAGTATAATAGAATATAGTATAATAGAATATATATAGTATAATAGAATATAGTATAATAGAATATAGTATAATAGAATATATATAGTATAATAGAATATAGTATAATAGAATATAGTATAATATAATATAGTATAATATAATAGAATATAGTATAATAGAATATAGTATAATAGAATATATATAGTATAATAGAATATAGTATAACAGAATATAGTATAATAGAATATAGTATAATAGAATATATATAGTATAATAGAATATAGTATAATAGAATATAGTATAATAGAATATATATAGTATAATAGAATATAGTATAATATAATATAGTATAATATAATAGAATATAATAGAATATAGTATAATAGAATATAGTATAATATAGTATATAGTATAATAGAATATAGTATAATAGAATATAGTATAATATAGTATATAGTATAATAGAATATAGTATAATAGAATATAGTATATAGTATAATAGAATATAGTATAATAGAATATAGTATAATAGAATAGAATTTAATAGAATAGAATATATAATATAATCTCGTCTCTGTCTGTGTCTCTGCTCCAGCTGACAGTGAGCTGCTCTCCAACTTCACGTTGCATAGCAACCACAGTGATGTCATGCTCTTTGTGACCTCTGACCTCTGACCTCTGACCTCCCGCTCCCACAGCGAGCAGAAACATCACAGAGTCATTAAAGTCTAAAGCAGTGACTCTCAATGTAGGGTCCAGGGACAAGCCAGGGGTCAAGGGTTCATCCTCTGACCATCGTCATCATCATCTTCATCAGTCTCTCTGTGTTCCTCTCTCAGGGTCTGACCATCATCATCATCTTCATCAGTCTCTCTGTGTTCCTCTCTCAGGGTCTGACCATCATCATCATCATCATCTTCATCAGTCTCTCTGTGTTCCTCTCTCAGGGTCTAACCATCATCATCATCTTCATCAGTCTCTCTGTGTTCCTCTCTCAGGGTCTGACCATCATCATCATCATCATCTTCATCAGTCTCTCTGTGTTCCTCTCTCAGGGTCTGACCATCATCATCATCATCATCTTCATCAGTCTCTCTGTGTTCCTCTCTCAGGGTCTGACCATCATCATCATCAGTCTCTCTGTGTTCCTCTCTCAGGGTCTGACCATCATCATCATCATCATCTTCATCAGTCTCTCTGTGTTCCTCTCTCAGGGTCTGACCATCATCATCATCAGTCTCTCTGTGTTCCTCTCTCAGGGTCTGACCATCATCATCATCATCATCTTCATCAGTCTCTCTGTGTTCCTCTCTCAGGGTCTGACCATCATCATCATCAGTCTCTCTGTGTTCCTCTCTCAGGGTCTGACCATCATCATCATCATCATCTTCATCTTCATCAGTCTCTCTGTGTTCCTCTCTCAGGGTCTGACCCTCGTCATCATCAGTCTCTCTGTGTTCCTCTCTCAGGGTCTGACCCTCGTCATCATCAGTCTCTCTGTGTTCCTCTCTCAGGGTCTGACCCTCGTCATCATCATCATCATCAGTCTCTCTGTGTTCCTCTCTCAGGGTCTGACCATCATCATCATCATCATCAGTCTCTCTGTGTTCCTCTCTCAGGGTCTGACCCTCGTCATCATCATCTTCATCAGTCTCTCTGTGTTCCTCTCTCAGGGTCTGACCATCGTCATCATCATCTTCATCAGTCTCTCTGTGTTCCTCTCTCACGGTCTGACCATCATCATCATCATCATCAGTCTCTCTGTGTTCCTCTCTCACGGTCTGACCATCATCATCATCATCATCATCATCATCATCAGTCTCTCTGTGTTCCTCTCTCAGGGTCTGACCATCATCATCATCATCATCAGTCTCTCTGTGTTCCTCTCTCACGGTCTGACCATCATCATCATCATCATCAGTCTCTCTGTGTTCCTCTCTCACGGTCTGACCATCATCATCATCATCATCAGTCTCTCTGTGTTCCTCTCTCACGGTCTGACCATCACCATCATCATCATCAGTCTCTCTGTGTTCCTCTCTCACGGTCTGACCATCATCATCATCATCATCATCATCAGTCTCTCTGTGTTCCTCTCTCAGGGTCTGACCATCATCATCATCATCATCATCTTCATCAGTCTCTCTGTGTTCCTCTCTCAGGGTCTGACCATCATCATCATCTTCATCAGTCTCTCTGTGTTCCTCTCTCAGGGTCTGACCATCATCATCATCATCATCAGTCTCTCTGTGTTCCTCTCTCAGGGTCTGACCATCATCATCATCATCATCATCATCAGTCTCTCTGTGTTCCTCTCTCAGGGTCTGACCATCATCATCATCATCATCTTCATCAGTCTCTCTGTGTTCCTCTCTCAGGGTCTGACCATCACCATCATCATCATCAGTCTCTCTGTGTTCCTCTCTCAGGGTCTGACCATCATCATCATCATCATCTTCATCAGTCTCTCTGTGTTCCTCTCTCAGGGTCTGACCCTCGTCATCATCATCTTCATCAGTCTCTCTGTGTTCCTCTCTCAGGGTCTGACCATCATCATCATCATCATCTTCATCAGTCTCTCTGTGTTCCTCTCTCAGGGTCTGACCATCATCATCATCATCATCTTCATCAGTCTCTCTGTGTTCCTCTCTCAGGGTCTGACCATCATCATCATCAGTCTCTCTGTGTTCCTCTCTCAGTGTCTGACCCTCGTCATCATCATCTTCATCAGTCTCTCTGTGTTCCTCTCTCAGGGTCTGACCATCATCATCATCATCTTCATCAGTCTCTCTGTGTTCCTCTCTCAGGGTCTGACCATCATCATCATCATCATCATCAGTCTCTCTGTGTTCCTCTCTCAGGGTCTGACCATCATCATCATCATCATCTTCATCAGTCTCTCTGTGTTCCTCTCTCAGGGTCTGACCCTCGTCATCATCATCTTCATCAGTCTCTCTGTGTTCCTCTCTCAGGGTCTGACCCTCGTCATCATCATCTTCATCAGTCTCTCTGTGTTCCTCTCTCAGGGTCTGACCCTCGTCATCATCATCTTCATCAGTCTCTCTGTGTTCCTCTCTCAGGGTCTGACCATCATCATCATCTTCATCAGTCTCTCTGTGTTCCTCTCTCAGGGTCTGACCCTCGTCATCATCAGTCTCTCTGTGTTCCTCTCTCAGGGTCTGACCATCAAACCTCTGGTCAACTGGCTCAAAGTTCCTCGTTCCACCAGCAGGAAGCCGACCATCAACGAGGAGATCCACGAGAGGGTGAGTTCACCTCTTCTTCTTCTTCTTCTGCAGCTCTGACATCATGATGTTCCAACAGAGAGTGATGTGAGTGTGTGTGTGTGTGTGTGTGTGTGTGTGTGTGTGTGTGTGTGTGTGTGTGTGTGTGTGTTTCAGGCCTTTGACCACATCCTGACAGCAGTGGAGGACATAGCAGGACTACAGGGATACCACCACTGGAGAGACAAGTGAGTCCATCACTCTGATCATATACTAATGTCACAGTCATGGTGCATATTTACACCATAATAACACCATAATAATACCATATAAATACCATAATAACACCATATAAATACCATAATAACACCATATAAATACCATAATAACACCATATAAATACCATAATAACACCATATAAATACCATAATAATACCATATAAATACCATAATAACACCATATAAATACCATAATAACACCATATAAATACCATAATAACACCATATAAATACCATAATAAGACCATATAAATACCATAATAACACCATATAAATACCATAATAATACCATATAAATACCATAATAACACCATATAAATACCATAATAATACCATATAAATATCATAATAACACCATATTAATACCATAATAATACCATATAAATACCATAATAACACCATATAAATACCATAATAACACCATATAAATACCATAATAACACCATATAAATACCATAATAACACCATATAAATACCATAATAACACCATATAAATACCATAATAACACCATATAAATACCATAATAATACCATATAAATACCATAATAACACCATATAAATACCATAATAACACCATATAAATACCATAATAACACCATATAAATACCATAATAAGACCATATAAATACCATAATAACACCATATAAATACCATAATAATACCATATAAATACCATAATAACACCATATAAATACCATAATAATACCATATAAATATCATAATAACACCATATTAATACCATAATAATACCATATAAATACCATAATAACACCATATTAATACCATATAAATACCATAATAACACCATATAAATACCATAATAACACCATATAAATACCATAATAACACCATATTAATATCATAATAACACTATATTAATATAATAACACCATATCAATACCATAATAACACTATATTAATACCATAATAACACCATATTAATACCATATAAATATCATAATAACATCATATAAATACCATAATAATATCATTTACACCATAATAACACCATATAAATATCAATAACACCATATTAATATCATAATAACACCATATCAATACCATAATAACATCATATTTACACCATAATAACACCATATCAATACCATAATAACACCATATTAATATCATATAAATATCATAATAACATCATATAAATACCATAATAATATCATTTACACCATAATAACACCATATCGGCTGTGGGGCGGCTGTGGCTCAGAGGGTAGAGCAGGTTGTCCACCAATCGGAAGGTCGGTTCGATCCCCGGCTGCTCCGGGTCACATGTCGATGTGTCCTTGAGCAAGACACTTAACCCCAAATTGCTCCCAAAGGCAGAGCCATCGGTGTGTGAATGAGTCTTTAGATTAGATCCTGATGGGCAAAGTTGGCACCTTAGTAGCCTCTGCCATCAGTGTATGAATGTGTGTGTGAATGTGTGAGTGAATGGGTGAATACTGACATGTAGTGTAGAGCGCTTTGAGGGGTCAGAAGACTAGAAAAGCGCTATATCAATGCAAGTCCATTTACCATTTACCATATCAATATCATAATAATTGCATATCAATATCATAATAACATCACATTAATACCATAATAACATCATATTAATATCATAATAACATCACATTAATACCATAATAACATCATATTAATATCATAATAACATCACATTAATACCATAATAACATCATATAAATACCATAATAACATCACATTAATACCATAATAACATCATATTAATATCATAATAACATCACATTAATACCATAATAACATCATATTAATACCATAATAACATCACATTAATACCATAATAACATCATATTAATATCATAATAACATCACATTAATACCATAATAACATCATATTAATACCATAATAACATCACATTAATACCATAATAACATCATATTAATATCATAATAACATCACATTAATACCATAATAACATCATATTAATATCATAATAACATCACATTAATACCATAATAACATCATATTAATACCATAATAACATCATATTAATACCATAATAACATCACATTAATACCATAATAACATCATATTAATACCATAATAACATCACATTAATACCATAATAACATCATATTAATACCATAATAACATCACATTAATACCATAATAACATCATATTAATACCATAATAACATCATATTAATACCATAATAACATCATATTAATATAATAACATCATATTAATACCATAATAACATCACATTAATACCATAATAACATCATATTAATATAATAACATCACATTAATACCATAATAACATCACATTAATACCATAATAACATCACATTAATACCATAATAACATCATATTAATATAATAACATCATATTAATACCATAATAACATCACATTAATACCATAATAACATCATATTAATACCATAATAACATCACATTAATACCATAATAACATCATATTAATACCATAATAACATCATATTAATACCATAATAACATCACATTAATACCATAATAACATCATATTAATATAATAACATCACATTAATACCATAATAACATCATATTAATATCATAATAACATCACATTAATACCATAATAACATCATATTAATATCATAATAACATCACATTAATACCATAATAACATCATATTAATACCATAATAACATCACATTAATACCATAATAACATCATATTAATACCATAATAACATCACATTAATACCATAATAACATCATATTAATACCATAATAACATCACATTAATACCATAATAACATCATAATAATACCATAATAACATCACATTAATACCATAATAACATCACATTAATACCATAATAACATCACATTAATACCATAATAACATCATATTAATACCATAATAACATCACATTAATACCATAATAACATCATATTAATACCATAATAACATCATATTAATACCATAATAACATCACATTAATACCATAATAACATCATATTAATATAATAACATCATATTAATACCATAATAACATCACATTAATACCATAATAACACTATATTAATAGCATAATAATAGCATATCAATATCATATTAGCATGTTAACTCTATAATAAGTAGTAACAGATATAAATAGATATGTCCATCCTGACTTCCTGTCAGTGTTGTTACTGTAATAGCTGACAGTGACCAGTAGGAGGAGCTCCTCCTTCACTCTGATGATGAGACGACGCTCTGCTCCGACTGAAACTCAGGAAACTCTGCTGATAAAAAGTCTGTCTCTCTGTCTCTCTCTGTCTCTGTCCTGTCTGTCTCTCTGTCTCTGTCCTGTCTGTCTCTGTCCTGTCTGTCTCTCTGTCTCTGTCCTGTCTGTCTCTCTGTCTCTGTCCTGTCTGTCTCTGTCCTGTCCGTCTCTCTGTCTCTGTCCTGTCTGTCTCTCTGTCTCTGTCTCTGTCCTGTCTGTCTCTCTGTCTCTGTCCTGTCTGTCTCTCTGTCCTGTCTGTCTCTCTGTCCTGTCTGTCTCTCTGTCCTGTCTCTCTGTCCTGTCTGTCTCTCTGTCCTGTCTGTCTCTGTCCTGTCTGTCTCTCTGTCCTGTCTGTCTCTGTCCTGTCTGTCTCTGTCCTGTCTGTCTCTCTGTCCTGTCTGTCTCTCTGTCCTGTCTGTCTGTCTCTCTCTCTCTCTCTGTCTCTGTCCTGTCTGTCTCTCTGTCCTGTCTGTCTCTCTGTCCTGTCTGTCTGTCTCTCTCTCTCTCTCTGTCTCTGTCCTGTCTGTCTCTCTGTCTCTGTCCTGTCTGTCTCTCTGTCCTGTCTGTCTCTCTGTCCTGTCTGTCTCTCTGTCCTGTCTGTCTCTGTCCTGTCTGTCTCTCTGTCCTGTCTGTCTCTGTCCTGTCTGTCTCTGTCCTGTCTGTCTCTCTGTCCTGTCTGTCTCTCTGTCCTGTCTGTCTGTCTCTCTCTCTCTCTCTGTCTCTGTCCTGTCTGTCTCTCTGTCCTGTCTGTC
>NC_133796.1:994018-1017383 GCF_043250625.1 Sebastes fasciatus | reverse complement strand
ACACACATACCACCAGCGGCCGGCTGCACCAGCTTCCCATCTACCGCTTCACGATAACCAAAACTGAAGTTCAGCAGGAGCTTAAAGCCACCGGCAGGAATACTGGATGTGAAACCCCGCTGACCTGCAGGCTCACAGGAAACTGAAGCACTGAAGACATTCATTGTTATTGCTGTTGAACCGTCAGATACCAGATCATTCTTCATCTGTTTACACAAGGAAGGACTTCTTCGTTGGTAGGTGCTACTTTGTGTTGCGTTCTCGTCACGTGGAAGATTTCATAATATAATTTTCCATAAAGAGTCGTAATAACGAAGCTCTGATAGATCTGACTTTGTCAATACTTGTAGCCAATGTTTCCGTGTCTCTTTCTGTTTTAATCATGTTTATTGATGCAAATAAAGACGTTCAGACTCCACGATATCAGCCCGACTACAGCCCGACACGGCCGTCGTAGGGTGTCGACTCGGATCGGGAACAATAAATGAGTGTCGACGGTTTTATCTGGTGTAGCGTGTCGTAGCACACGACAACCAACGCCGCGTCTGGGACGCCTCACGACGTCCCGACAGGAAGTCTAGCATGTTTGATTTTTTGTTTTTTTGCTTTCCATGAGGTGTTCATTTAAAGGGGAAAGCCGGCCGGCCGTGAATCTGACCGGCTGAGCTCAGACGCACACAGCTGCAAACAGAAGGCTACTTATTATGCAGGATGATGTCATCGGACCTCGCGGTAGGATATTCAGTCTAGGTTGTGTTGGAGTAAAAAACACCACCGCCGTTACGTCTTTGTGTCATGGAGCATCCCGTTGAGCGCCCGCTTTTTCTTCTCTCTGTGAATTATATTTTTACTGTTTTCCCCCGGAGCCTCGTGGGCCCCTTTACATGGACGGGCCCCTTTACATGGACGGGCCCCTTTAAATGGTCGGGCCCCTTTACATGGACGGGCCCCTTTACATGGTCGGGCCCCTTTAAATGATCGGGCCCTTTACATGGTCGGGCCCCTTTAAATGGTCGGGCCCCTTTAAATGATCGGGCCCTTTACATGGTCGGCCCCTTTACATGATCGTGCCCCTTTAAACGGTCGGGCCCCTTTACATGGTCGGGTATTACATGGTCGGGCCCCTTTAAATGATCGGGCCCCTTTACATGGTTGGGCCCCTTTACATGGTCGGGCCCCTTTACATGGTCGGGCCCTTTACATGGTCAGGCTCCTTTATATTGTCGGGCCCCTTTACATGGTCGGGCCCCTTTAAATGGTCGGGCCCCTTTACATGGTCAGGCCCTTTACATGGTCGGGCCCCTTTATCGGGCCCCTTTACATGGTGGGTATTACATGGTCGGGCCCCTTTAAATGATCGGGCCCCTTTACATGGTTGGGCCCCTTTACATGGTCGGGCCCCTTTACATGGTCGGGCCCTTTACATGGTCAGGCTCCTTTATATTGTCGGGCCCCTTTACATGGTCGGGCCCCTTTAAATGGTCGGGCCCCTTTACATGGTCAGGCCCTTTACATGGTCGATACAGACTGTAAAAATTTTCTTTATGCTCCTTTTTACACACTTTGGTCGTTGAAAATAAACTATTCTATAGATTTTATATATTTGCAGCTTAACAAAATACATTTTTAGATTTGATATGAGCAGCTTTGACACAATAAATATCCATGCGAGAGGAGTGAGCTCTGCAGGGTTCCACTCTCTATCACGCTGGCCTCCATTAAATTATCAGCTCTACTCGTCGGCTCTACAGCTCTACTCTACAGCTCTACTCTACAGCTCTACTCTACAGCTCTACAGCTCTACTCTACAGCTCTACAGCTCTACAGCTCTACTCTACAGCTCTACTCTACAGCTCTACAGCTCTACTCTACAGCTCTACTGTACAGCTCTACAGCTCTACTCTACAACTCTACAGCTCTACTCTACAGCTCTACTCTACAGCTATACAGCTCTACTCTACAGCTATACAGCTCTACTCTACAGCTCTACAGCTCTACTCTACAGCTCTACAGCTCTACTCTACAGCTCTACAGCTCTACTCTACAGCTCTACAGCTCTACAGCTCTACAGCTCTACTCTACAGCTCTACAGCTCTACTCTACAGCTCTACAGCTCTACAGCTCTACTCTACAGCTCTACAGCTCTACTCTACAGCTCTACAGCTCTACAGCTCTACTCTACAGCTCTACAGCTCTACAGCTCTACTCTACAGCTCTACAGCTCTACTCTACAGCTCTACTCTACAGCTCTACAGCTCTACAGCTCTACTCGTCGGCTACGACTTTGGGAGTAAAATGTTTGGAATGAAAAATTAGACCCTAGTTGTGAGTCTTACTGATGAATGAAGAGTTGACCCGACTAACAGAGGCTAACAGAGACTAACAGAGGCTGACAGAGACTAACAGAGGCTGACAGAGGCTAACAGAGACTAACAGAGACTAACAGAGGCTAAAAGAGGCTAACAGAGACTAACAGAGGCTAATAGAGGCTGACAGAGAATAAAAGAGGCTAACAGAGGCTAACAGAGGCTGACAGAGAATAAAAGAGGCTGACAGAGGCTAACAGAGACTAACAGAGGCTAAAAGAGGCTAATAGAGGCTGACAGAGAATAAAAGAGGCTGACAGAGGCTAACAGAGGCTAACAGAGGCTAATAGAGGCTGACAGAGAATAAAAGAGGCTAACAGAGACTGACAGAGAATAGCAGAGGCTGACAGAGGCTAACAGAGGCTGATAGAGGCTAACAGAGGCTAATAGAGGCTGACAGAGGCTAATAGAGGCTGATAGAGGCTAACAGAGGCTAACAGAGGCTAATAGAGGCTAATAGAGGCTGATAGAGGCTGATAGAGGCTGACAGGCTGATAGAGGCTAATAGAGGCTAACAAAGACTGCCGTGGATGTGACAGTTTTTCTGCTGTTCTATGTAGCGGAGGGGAAACAGCTGTGATGTCTGTTGCCATGGTGACTAACGATGATGCTGACATGAAAGCCATAAAATCAGATTTAAAAAGCTGTCTGTACCTCTAATCTGATAAATGTGAGCTGGTGATGTGCAGATCAGAGCAGCAGTGATTGGACGGGATCGTGACCTCTGACCCCTGCAGGAGGACATGATGCTGAGAGGAGCTGCGTTCCTATTGGACGCTGTGACTGTGACAGGCAGCTCGCCGCCTGCCGTCTGTGTGAGTGTGTGGTGAAGTTCCTGCTCTGATCTGGGATGTGCCGTTACAGCTGGGTGGGGCCTCGGCTGTACGGCTCGCCGCCGCCAGGAGGGGGCGCCGTCACCAGGCTCCTCAGGTAGACGCAGGGGTTCCTCCTCCTCCCTGAACCGGGGGCGGAGCCTGGCGGCAGCGGGGGCGGCAGCAGGGAGCCGGGAGGCCTCACCGACGACATGAGCGGCTGCATCTCCTGCAGCGCTCCTCCTTCCTCCTCCTCATCCTCTTCCTCCTCCTCCTTCTTCTTCTTCTCTGGGAAGCAGAAGGAGCCCAGTGTCACCTGCGCTCCGATGGAGGAGGTACTGCCTGCGGCGCTGCTCGCCGCGCTGCCCGGCGGGGTGTAGGAGACCGGGCGCGGTCCTCCCAGTCTGGAGAGGACGCTCACCCGGGGGTGGACGGCCTCGTTGGCGGCGGGCGGGGACGAGATGCTCTCCAGGGACGAGATGCTCTGGTTCCAGGCCTGCTGGAGGTCCACGGGGATGATCTTAGTGGCCTCCACCGACACGCAGGGCGGGGGGGAGCCCACGCCGCCCTTCCACGGCAGATGGCTGTCTCCGCTGGGGGGGGACGGGGGGTCGGCCGACGGACTCTGTGGACTCGGACACCCGTCCAGAGCCGTTGGGACTGACGGAGGACAACGGGACAGTTAGACCACAGACACACTGACACAGGAAGGCCATCGAGGTGAGCTCTCAACCACAGCTCATGGTCTTCCTCAGCAGGTGGAGTTTGCTTATATGATTACCTGTTATCACCTGACTGGAGCTCCATATCTAGATGTAGAGCTGCAACCATTATATTAATCAACAACTATTTTGATAATCGATTAATCGGTTTGAGTAAAGTTATAATTTATCTGATTCCAGCTTCTTAAATGTGAATATTTCCTGGTTTCTTTCCTCCTCTATGACAGAAAACTGGACATCTTTGAGACATTTGAGGACGTCATCTTTGACAAGTTTGGGGAATTAAATAAGGGGTGAGATGCAAAGGGAAAATCATGCATAAATAAATAAATGCATACATTTAAAAATAAATTATAAATGTAATATAAAATATAAATTAATAAAAATACATGCATAAATAAATAAATAAAAAAATTAATAAAACTAAATAAATTAAATGGAAAATTAAAGAGAAGAGAAAAATAAATAAGGGGTGAAATGCAAAGGGAAAATTATGCATAAATAAATGCACAAATACATTAAAAAAATACATTTAAAAATAAATTATAAATGTAATATAAAATATAAATTAATAAAATACATGCATAAATAAATAAAAAATGCAAAAATAAATGAATACATTTAAAAAATTAATATAACTAAAAACATAAATGACTAAATAAATAAAAAAGAAAATTAAACAGAAGTGAAAATAAATAAGGGGTGAAATGCAAAGGGAAATCATGCATAAATAAATAAATGCACAACTACATATATATATATATATATATAATATGTTAAAACATATATAAAATATAAATCAACAAAAATACATTCAAAAATAAATAAATAAAAATGGATGAATAAATAAATACAAAAATTAAAAAAACTAAATACATAAAAAGAAGAGAAAATAAATAAGGGAATCAATACAAAGATAAATACATAAAGAAACAAGTCATTTATTTATTGATTGATTTATATTGATTTTGGCAGGATCCATCCTCCGTATAGAATACTTTAACTATTCTATATTCTATATATAGATATATATAAATTATAGATATATTCTGTGTGTGTGTGTGTGTGTGTGTGTGTGTGTGTGTGTGTGTGTGCGCGTGTGCGTGTGCGCATGCGTGTGTGTGTGTTGTCACCTGATTTGGGTCGTTGTTTTGGCATCTCGACCTTGCGAGCTACGAAGGTGATCCCGACGTCTTCCTCCTTCTCAGGGTCTGAATGGTCACCTTTATCCTCCTCGGAGTCCACCGGAACCACCACCGGATCTGAGCACACACACACACACACACACACACACACACATATTCTTTTTAATTTGAGTTGATGGTGTTTTGTATTTGATGTCACTGATCTTGGTAACGTATAATTATTACTACTGTTAATGTGTACTTTATTTATTATTATTTATTTTATTTGAATTTATTTATTTGTCTTATTTTCTTTTCTATTTTGTTTTCTTTTTAAATGTAACTGTGTTTTTTGTTCTTTATCCGTTCTGAGTGAGTGTTGGGTGGGAGGAGGCTTTGAGGGGGAATATACCAAAATATGAACCGACAGTCATTTACGTTTCTGCTCTACTTGCATGTTTCTGTTCACCTGATGTTACTCCCAATAAATCATTATGGAAACAAAACAGACATTCTTTTGATTTATCCATCCATATATTAAGATTTAATGTTACAGAGAATCAAAACTTCTGGAACCTCTTTTTCTGAATTAATCAGATGAATTGGTTTGAGTCGTTTCTTAAACTTCTTAAATGTGAATATTTCCTGGTTTCTTTCCTCGATGACATTAAACTGTTTTACATTGTTTTGTCTTCAGTCTTAAATATGTGTGTTGAAGCAGTGAGATAAACGCTGAGCTGTTTCATCCCTCTAATCTAGTCTAGTCTAATCTGAACTAATCTAATCTAATCTAGTCTAATCTAATCTAGTCTAATCTAGTCTAATCTAATATCTAATATCTAATCTAATATCTGATCTAATCTAATCTAGTCTAATCTAATATCTAATATCTAATATCTAATATCTAATCTAATATCTGATCTAATCTAATCTAGTCTAGTCTAATCTAGTCTAATCTAATCTAGTCTAATCTAATCTAGTCTAATCTAATATCTAATATCTAATATCTAATCTAATATCTGATCTAATCTAATCTAGTCTAGTCTAATCTGAACTAATCTAATATCTGATCTAATATCTAATAGTCTTTATTTACTCTTGTCCTGCCAGCTGACGTTGCGTCTGGGTTTGTCGCTGCCGTCCTCCTTGGCGTCGGATCCTCGGCGCTGTTGATGCAGAATAAACACGTCAGTTGACCGGCAGCCAGGAAGCAGCGCCTTCAATCAGCACGCCGCTCTGTCTTCAGAACAGAGAGACGGCGGTGAACGCTCCCAACCTGTGATTAAAGACTCTCTGACTGATGAAACACATCCCAGAGATCTGCTTTAACCTTTGACCTCTCTGAGCTGGAGGCTAAACTATTAGCACCCCTTTCTCTCCGTCTCTGAAACGCTTCTCTGATATTGTCCGACTCTCTTTGTGACTGACTTCACTGAAGGAGAGTTAACTATAGACATCCAGAGGTTTATACGCCCTCAGTTTATCTTTACAGCGCTGCCCTTTCTCAACTCCCCCTGGAGATCCTGGAGAGAGAGTGACGGCACATGTGGAGAGGAACCAGGACTTCCTGCTGTTCTAAATGTCACTAGAGTAAATGTTTGAAATGTGTCTTGCCTTCTTGAGGCTTCTCTCCTTCTTGTGTCGTTTGTGTCGGGTGGATTTGAACGTCTCCATGCGGCTCTTCATGTTCCTCTGAAACACCTCGCGGTCCTGACGCTCCTTCTCCCCCAGAGGCATGAAGTGACGGCTGTAGTGGGACTGATACTGGACACAACAACAACAACAACAACACAACAACACCTGATGTTCTGGTTTCCTTCAGAGACGCCTCTCCTCCTCCTTTTCTATTTCATGTTGTTGGACAGTCAGAACCAACAGATCCTGACCCCCCTGCAGCCTCCTGACAGGTCCCTGGAAACTCAAGAACCCCTGTAACCTCCTAAAGGTTCCCTTGAAGCTCTGCAAGGATCCCTGGACTCTCTAAGGATCCCTGGACTCTCCAAGGATCCCTGGACTCTCTAAGGATTCCTGGACTCTCCAAGGATTCCTGGACTCTCTCTAAGGATCCCTGGACTCTCTAAGGATTCCTGGACTCTCCAAGGATTCCTGGACTCTCTCTAAGGATTCCTGGACTCTCTCTAAGGATCCCTGGACTCTCTAAGGATTCCTGGACTCTCTAAGGATTCCTGGACTCTCTAAGGATTCCTGGACTCTCCAAGGATTCCTGGACTCTCTCTAAGGATCCCTGGACTCTCTAAGGATTCCTGGACTCTCTAAGGATTCCTGGACTCTCCAAGGATTCCTGGACTCTCCAAGGATTCCTGGACTCTCTAAGGATTCCTGGACTCTCTAAGGATTCCTGGACTCTCTAAGGATTCCTGGACTCTCTAAGGATTCCTGGACTCTCCAAGAATTCCTGGACTCTCTAAGGATTCCTGGACTCTCCAAGGATTCCTGGACTCTCTCTAAGGATTCCTGGACTCTCTAAGGATTCCTGGACTCTCCAAGGATTCCTGGACTCTCTCTAAGGATTCCTGGACTCTCCAAGGATTCCTGGACTCTCCAAGGATCCCTGGACTCTCCAAGGATCCCTGGACTCTCTCCAAGGATCCCTGGACTCTCTCTAAGGAGTCCTGGACTCTCTCTAAGGAGTCCTGGACTCTCTCTAAGGATCCCTGGACTGTCTTCAAGGATCCCTGGACTCTCTCTAAGGATCCCTGGACTCTCTAAGGATCCCTGGACTCTCTAAGGATCCCTGGACTCTCTCTAAGGATCCCTGGACTCTCTCTAAGGATCCCTGGACTCTCTAAGGATCCCTGGACTCTCTCTAAGGATCCCTGGACTCTCTAAGGATCCCTGGACTCTCTCTAAGGATCCCTGGACTCTCTAAGGATCCCTGGACTCTCTCTAAGGATCCCTGGACTCTCTAAGGATCCCTGGACTCTCTCTAAGGATCCCTGGACTCTCTAAGGATCCCTGGACTCTCCAAGGATTCCTGGACTCTCTAAGGATTCCTGGACTCTCCAAGGATTCCTGGACTCTCTCTAAGGATCCCTGGACTCTCTAAGGATCCCTGGACTCTCTAAGGATCCCTGGACTCTCTCTAAGGAGTCCTGGACTCTCTCTAAGGATCCCTGGACTCTCTCTAAGGATCCCTGGACTCTCTAAGGATCCCTGGACTCTCTAAGGATCCCTGGACTCTCTCTAAGGAGTCCTGGACTCTCTCTAAGGATCCCTGGACTCTCTCTAAGGATCCCTGGACTCTCTAAGGATCCCTGGACTCTCTAAGGATCCCTGGACTCTCTCTAAGGAGTCCTGGACTCTCTCTAAGGATTCCTGGACTCTCTCTAAGGATCCCTGGACTCTCTAAGGATCCCTGGACTCTCTAAGGATCCCTGGACTCTCTCTAAGGATCCCTGGACTCTCTCTAAGGATCCCTGGACTGTCTTCAAGGATCCCTGGACTCTCTCTAAGGATCCCTGGACTCTCTAAGGATCCCTGGACTCTCCAAGGATTCCTGGACTCTCCAAGGATTCCTGGACTCTCTCTAAGGAGTCCTGGACTCTCTAAGGATCCCTGGACTCTCTCTAAGGATCCCTGGACTCTCTCCAAGGATCCCTGGACTCTCTCTAAGGATCCCTGGACTCTCTAAGGATCCCTGGACTCTCTCCAAGGATTCCTGGACTGTCTTCAAGGATCCCTGGACTCTCTCTAAGGATCCCTGGACTGTCTTCAAGGATCCCTGGACTCTCTCCAAGGATCCCTGGACTCTCTAAGGATCCCTGGACTCTCTAAGGATCCCTGGACTCTCCAAGGATCCCTGGACTCTCTAAGGATCCCTGGACTCTCTAAGGATCCCTGGACTCTCCAAGGATCCCTGGACTCTCTAAGGATCCCTGGACTCTCCAAGGATCCCTGGACTCTCTAAGGATCCCTGGACTCTCTAAGGATCCCTGGACTCTCCAAGGATCCCTGGACTCTCCAAGGATCCCTGGACTCTCTAAGGAGTCCTGGACTCTCTCTAAGGATCCCTGGACTGTCTTCAAGGATCCCTGGACTCTCTCTAAGGATCCCTGGACTGTCTTCAAGGATCCCTGGACTCTCTCTAAGGATCCCTGGACTCTCTAAGGATCCCTGGACTCTCTCCAAGGATTCCTGGACTGTCTTCAAGGATCCCTGGACTCTCTCTAAGGATCCCTGGACTCTCTAAGGATCCCTGGACTCTCTCTAAGGATCCCTGGACTCTCTCTAAGGAGTCCTGGACTCTCTCTAAGGATCCCTGGACTGTCTTCAAGGATCCCTGGACTCTCTCTAAGGATCCCTGGACTCTCTCTAAGGATTCCTGGACTCTCTAAGGATCCCTGGACTCTCTAAGGATCCCTGGACTCTCTCCAAGGATTCCTGGACTGTCTTCAAGGATCCCTGGACTCTCTCTAAGGATCCCTGGACTGTCTTCAAGGATCCCTGGACTCTCTCTAAGGATCCCTGGACTCTCTAAGGATCCCTGGACTCTCTAAGGATCCCTGGACTCTCCAAGGATCCCTGGACTCTCTAAGGATCCCTGGACTCTCTCTAAGGATTCCTGGACTCTCTAAGGATCCCTGGACTCTCTAAGGATCCCTGGACTCTCTCCAAGGATCCCTGGACTCTCTCTAAGGATCCCTGGACTCTCTAAGGATCCCTGGACTCTCTCTAAGGATCTCTGGACTCTCTAAGGATCCCTGGACTCTCTCCAAGGATCCCTGGACTCTCTCCAAGGATCCTTGGACTCTCTCTAAGGATCCCTGGACTCTCTCTAAGGATCCCTGGACTCTCTCTAAGGATCCCTGGACTCTCTCCAAGGATCCCTGGACTCTCTCTAAGGAGTCCTGGACTCTCTCTAAGGATCCCTGGACTCTCTCCAAGGATTCCTGGACTCTCTCTAAGGAGTCCTGGACTCTCTAAGGATCCCTGGACTCTCTCTAAGGATCCCTGGACTCTCTAAGGATCCCTGGACTCTCTAAGGATCCCTGGACTCTCTCTAAGGATCCCTGGACTCTCTCTAAGGAGTCCTGGACTCTCTCTAAGGATCCCTGGACTCTCTCCAAGGATTCCTGGACTCTCTCTAAGGAGTCCTGGACTCTCTAAGGATCCCTGGACTCTCTCTAAGGATCCCTGGACTCTCTCTAAGGATCCCTGGACTCTCTCTAAGGATCCCTGGACTCTCTCTAAGGAGTCCTGGACTCTCTCTAAGGATCCCTGGACTGTCTTCAAGGATCCCTGGACTCTCTCTAAGGATCCCTGGACTCTCTAAGGATCCCTGGACTCTCTAAGGATCCCTGGACTCTCCAAGGATTCCTGGACTCTCCAAGGATTCCTGGACTCTCTAAGGAGTCCTGGACTCTCTAAGGAGTCCTGGACTCTCTAAGGATCCCTGGACTCTCTCTAAGGAGTCCTGGACTCTCTAAGGATCCCTGGACTCTCTCTAAGGATCCCTGGACTCTCTCTAAGGAGTCCTGGACTCTCTCTAAGGAGTCCTGGACTCTCTCCAAGGATCCCTGGACTCTCTCTAAGGATCCCTGGACTCTCTCTAAGGATCCCTGGACTGTCTTCAAGGATCCCTGGACTCTCTCTAAGGATCCCTGGACTGTCTTCAAGGATCCCTGGACTCTCTAAGGATCCCTGGACTCTCTAAGGATCCCTGGACTCTCCAAGGATCCCTGGACTCTCCAAGGATCCCTGGACTCTCTAAGGATCCCTGGACTCTCTAAGGATCCCTGGACTCTCCAAGGATCCCTGGACTCTCTAAGGATCCCTGGACTCTCCAAGGATCCCTGGACTCTCTAAGGATCCCTAAACTCTCTAAGGATCCCTGGACTCTCCAAGGATCCCTGGACTCTCTAAGGATCCCTGGACTCTCTCTAAGGATCCCTGGACTCTCTCTAAGGAGTCCTGGACTCTCTCTAAGGATCCCTGGACTGTCTTCAAGGATCCCTGGACTCTCTCTAAGGATCCCTGGACTCTCTAAGGATCCCTGGACTCTCTAAGGATCCCTGGACTCTCCAAGGATTCCTGGACTCTCTCTAAGGAGTCCTGGACTCTCTAAGGATCCCTGGACTCTCTAAGGATCCCTGGACTCTCTAAGGATCCCTGGACTCTCTCTAAGGATCCCTGGACTGTCTTCAAGGATCCCTGGACTCTCTCTAAGGATCCCTGGACTCTCTAAGGATCCCTGGACTCTCTAAGGATCCCTGGACTCTCTAAGGATCCCTGGACTCTCCAAGGATTCCTGGACTCTCTCTAAGGAGTCCTGGACTCTCTAAGGATCCCTGGACTCTCTCTAAGGATCCCTGGACTCTCTCTAAGGAGTCCTGGACTCTCTAAGGATCCCTGGACTCTCTAAGGATCCCTGGACTCTCTAAGGATCCCTGGACTCTCCAAGGATCCCTGGACTCTCTAAGGATCCCTAAACTCTCTAAGGATCCCTGGACTCTCCAAGGATCCCTGGACTCTCTAAGGATCCCTGGACTGTCTTCAAGGATCCCTGGACTCTCTCTAAGGATCCCTGGACTCTCTAAGGATCCCTGGACTCTCTAAGGATCCCTGGACTCTCCAAGGATTCCTGGACTCTCCAAGGATCCCTGGACTCTCTCTAAGGATCCCTGGACTCTCTCTAAGGAGTCCTGGACTCTCTAAGGATCCCTGGACTCTCTCTAAGGATCCCTGGACTCTCTCTAAGGAGTCCTGGACTCTCTAAGGATCCCTGGACTCTCTCTAAGGATCCCTGGACTCTCTCTAAGGATCCCTGGACTCTCTCCAAGGATCCCTGGACTCTCTCTAAGGAGTCCTGGACTCTCTAAGGATCCCTGGACTCTCTCTAAGGAGTCCTGGACTCTCTCCAAGGATCCCTGGACTCTCTCTAAGGATCCCTGGACTCTCTAAGGATCCCTGGACTCTCTCCAAGGATTCCTGGACTGTCTTCAAGGATCCCTGGACTCTCTCCAAGGATCCCTGGACTCTCTAAGGATCCCTGGACTCTCTAAGGATCCCTGGACTGTCTTCAAGGATCCCTGGACTCTCTCTAAGGATCCCTGGACTGTCTTCAAGGATCCCTGGACTCTCTCTAAGGATCCCTGGACTCTCTAAGGATCCCTGGACTCTCCAAGGATTCCTGGACTCTCCAAGGATTCCTGGACTCTCTCTAAGGAGTCCTGGACTCTCTAAGGATCCCTGGACTCTCTCTAAGGATCCCTGGACTCTCTCCAAGGATCCCTGGACTCTCTCTAAGGATCCCTGGACTCTCTAAGGATCCCTGGACTCTCTCCAAGGATTCCTGGACTGTCTTCAAGGATCCCTGGACTCTCTCTAAGGATCCCTGGACTGTCTTCAAGGATCCCTGGACTCTCTCCAAGGATCCCTGGACTCTCTAAGGATCCCTGGACTCTCTAAGGATCCCTGGACTCTCCAAGGATCCCTGGACTCTCTAAGGATCCCTGGACTCTCTAAGGATCCCTGGACTCTCCAAGGATCCCTGGACTCTCTAAGGATCCCTGGACTCTCCAAGGATCCCTGGACTCTCTAAGGATCCCTGGACTCTCTAAGGATCCCTGGACTCTCCAAGGATCCCTGGACTCTCCAAGGATCCCTGGACTCTCTAAGGAGTCCTGGACTCTCTCTAAGGATCCCTGGACTGTCTTCAAGGATCCCTGGACTCTCTCTAAGGATCCCTGGACTGTCTTCAAGGATCCCTGGACTCTCTCTAAGGATCCCTGGACTCTCTAAGGATCCCTGGACTCTCTCCAAGGATTCCTGGACTGTCTTCAAGGATCCCTGGACTCTCTCTAAGGATCCCTGGACTCTCTAAGGATCCCTGGACTCTCTCTAAGGATCCCTGGACTCTCTCTAAGGAGTCCTGGACTCTCTCTAAGGATCCCTGGACTGTCTTCAAGGATCCCTGGACTCTCTCTAAGGATCCCTGGACTCTCTCTAAGGATTCCTGGACTCTCTAAGGATCCCTGGACTCTCTAAGGATCCCTGGACTCTCTCCAAGGATTCCTGGACTGTCTTCAAGGATCCCTGGACTCTCTCTAAGGATCCCTGGACTGTCTTCAAGGATCCCTGGACTCTCTCTAAGGATCCCTGGACTCTCTAAGGATCCCTGGACTCTCTAAGGATCCCTGGACTCTCCAAGGATCCCTGGACTCTCTAAGGATCCCTGGACTCTCTCTAAGGATTCCTGGACTCTCTAAGGATCCCTGGACTCTCTAAGGATCCCTGGACTCTCCAAGGATCCCTGGACTCTCTAAGGATCCCTGGACTCTCTCTAAGGATTCCTGGACTCTCTAAGGATCCCTGGACTCTCCAAGGATCCCTGGACTCTCTCTAAGGATCCCTGTACTCTCTAAGGATCCCTGGACTCTCTCTAAGGATCTCTGGACTCTCTAAGGATCCCTGGACTCTCTCCAAGGATCCCTGGACTCTCTCCAAGGATCCTTGGACTCTCTCTAAGGATCCCTGGACTCTCTCTAAGGATCCCTGGACTCTCTCTAAGGATCCCTGGACTCTCTCCAAGGATCCCTGGACTCTCTCTAAGGAGTCCTGGACTCTCTCTAAGGATCCCTGGACTCTCTCCAAGGATTCCTGGACTCTCTCTAAGGAGTCCTGGACTCTCTAAGGATCCCTGGACTCTCTCTAAGGATCCCTGGACTCTCTCTAAGGAGTCCTGGACTCTCTCTAAGGATCCCTGGACTCTCTCCAAGGATTCCTGGACTCTCTCTAAGGAGTCCTGGACTCTCTAAGGATCCCTGGACTCTCTCTAAGGATCCCTGGACTCTCTCTAAGGATCCCTGGACTCTCTCTAAGGATCCCTGGACTCTCTCTAAGGATCCCTGGACTCTCTCTAAGGAGTCCTGGACTCTCTCTAAGGATCCCTGGACTGTCTTCAAGGATCCCTGGACTCTCTCTAAGGATCCCTGGACTCTCTAAGGATCCCTGGACTCTCTAAGGATCCCTGGACTCTCCAAGGATTCCTGGACTCTCCAAGGATTCCTGGACTCTCTAAGGAGTCCTGGACTCTCTAAGGAGTCCTGGACTCTCTAAGGATCCCTGGACTCTCTCTAAGGATCCCTGGACTCTCTCTAAGGAGTCCTGGACTCTCTAAGGATCCCTGGACTCTCTCTAAGGATCCCTGGACTCTCTCTAAGGAGTCCTGGACTCTCTCTAAGGAGTCCTGGACTCTCTCCAAGGATCCCTGGACTCTCTCTAAGGATCCCTGGACTCTCTCCAAGGATTCCTGGACTGTCTTCAAGGATCCCTGGAATCTCTCTAAGGATCCCTGGACTGTCTTCAAGGATCCCTGGACTCTCTCCAAGGATCCCTGGACTCTCTAAGGATCCCTGGACTCTCTAAGGATCCCTGGACTCTCCAAGGATCCCTGGACTCTCCAAGGATCCCTGGACTCTCTAAGGATCCCTGGACTCTCTAAGGATCCCTGGACTCTCCAAGGATCCCTGGACTCTCTAAGGATCCCTGGACTCTCCAAGGATCCCTGGACTCTCTAAGGATCCCTAAACTCTCTAAGGATCCCTGGACTCTCCAAGGATCCCTGGACTCTCCAAGGATCCCTGGACTCTCTAAGGATCCCTGGACTCTCTCTAAGGATCCCTGGACTCTCTCTAAGGAGTCCTGGACTCTCTCTAAGGATCCCTGGACTGTCTTCAAGGATCCCTGGACTCTCTCTAAGGATCCCTGGACTCTCTAAGGATCCCTGGACTCTCTAAGGATCCCTGGACTCTCCAAGGATTCCTGGACTCTCTCTAAGGAGTCCTGGACTCTCTAAGGATCCCTGGACTCTCTAAGGATCCCTGGACTCTCTAAGGATCCCTGGACTCTCTCTAAGGATCCCTGGACTGTCTTCAAGGATCCCTGGACTCTCTCTAAGGATCCCTGGACTCTCTAAGGATCCCTGGACTCTCTAAGGATCCCTGGACTCTCTAAGGATCCCTGGACTCTCCAAGGATTCCTGGACTCTCTCTAAGGAGTCCTGGACTCTCTAAGGATCCCTGGACTCTCTCTAAGGATCCCTGGACTCTCTCTAAGGAGTCCTGGACTCTCTAAGGATCCCTGGACTCTCTAAGGATCCCTGGACTCTCTAAGGATCCCTGGACTCTCTAAGGATCCCTAAACTCTCTAAGGATCCCTGGACTCTCCAAGGATCCCTGGACTCTCTAAGGATCCCTGGACTGTCTTCAAGGATCCCTGGACTCTCTCTAAGGATCCCTGGACTCTCTAAGGATCCCTGGACTCTCTAAGGATCCCTGGACTCTCCAAGGATTCCTGGACTCTCCAAGGATCCCTGGACTCTCTCTAAGGATCCCTGGACTCTCTCTAAGGAGTCCTGGACTCTCTAAGGATCCCTGGACTCTCTCTAAGGATCCCTGGACTCTCTCTAAGGAGTCCTGGACTCTCTAAGGATCCCTGGACTCTCTCTAAGGATCCCTGGACTCTCTCTAAGGATCCCTGGACTCTCTCCAAGGATCCCTGGACTCTCTCTAAGGAGTCCTGGACTCTCTAAGGATCCCTGGACTCTCTCTAAGGAGTCCTGGACTCTCTCCAAGGATCCCTGGACTCTCTCTAAGGATCCCTGGACTCTCTAAGGATCCCTGGACTCTCTCCAAGGATTCCTGGACTGTCTTCAAGGATCCCTGGACTCTCTCCAAGGATCCCTGGACTCTCTAAGGATCCCTGGACTCTCTAAGGATCCCTGGACTGTCTTCAAGGATCCCTGGACTCTCTCCAAGGATCCCTGGACTCTCTAAGGATCCCTGGACTCTCTAAGGATCCCTGGACTCTCCAAGGATCCCTGGACTCTCTAAGGATCCCTGGACTCTCTAAGGATCCCTGGACTCTCCAAGGATCCCTGGACTCTCTAAGGATCCCTGGACTCTCCAAGGATCCCTGGACTCTCTAAGGATCCCTGGACTCTCTAAGGATCCCTGGACTCTCTAAGGATCCCTGGACTCTCTCCAAGGATTCCTGGACTCTCTAAGGATCCCTGGACTCTCTCTAAGGATCCCTGGACTGTCTTCAAGGATCCCTGGACTCTCTCTAAGGATCCCTGGACTCTCTAAGGATCCCTGGACTCTCTAAGGATCCCTGGACTCTCTCTAAGGATCCCTGGACTCTCTAAGGATCCCTGGACTCTCTCTAAGGATCCCTGAACTCTCTAAGGATCCCTGGACTCTCTCTAAGGATTCCTGGACTCTCTAAGGATCCCTGGACTCTCTAAGGATCCCTGGACTCTCTCTAAGGATCCCTGAACTCTCTAAGGATTCCTGGACTCTCTAAGGATCCCTGGACTCTCTAAGGATCCCTGGACTCTCTCTAAGGATCCCTGAACTCTCTAAGGATCCCTGGACTCTCTCCAAGGATCCCTGGACTCTCTCTAAGGATCCCTGGACTCTCTCCAAGGATCCTTGGACTCTCTCTAAGGATCCCTGGACTCTCTCTAAGGATCCCTGGACTCTCTAAGGATCCCTGGACTGTCTTCAAGGATCCCTGGACTCTCTCTAAGGATCCCTGGACTCTCCAAGGATCCCTGGACTCTCTAAGGATCCCTGGACTGTCTTCAAGGATCCCTGGACTATCTCTAAGGATCCCTGGACTCTCTAAGGATCCCTGGACTCTCTAAGGATCCCTGGACTCTCCAAGGATTCCTGGACTCTCCAAGGATCCCTGGACTCTCTCTAAGGATCCCTGGACTCTCTCTAAGGAGTCCTGGACTCTCTAAGGATCCCTGGACTCTCTCTAAGGATCCCTGGACTCTCTCTAAGGAGTCCTGGACTCTCTAAGGATCCCTGGACTGTCTCTAAGGATCCCTGGACTCTCTCTAAGGAGTCCTGGACTCTCTCCAAGGATCCCTGGACTCTCTCTAAGGATCCCTGGACTCTCTAAGGATCCCTGGACTCTCTCCAAGGATTCCTGGACTGTCTTCAAGGATCCCTGGACTCTCTCCAAGGATCCCTGGACTCTCTAAGGATCCCTGGACTCTCTAAGGATCCCTGGACTGTCTTCAAGGATCCCTGGACTCTCTCCAAGGATCCCTGGACTCTCTAAGGATCCCTGGACTCTCTAAGGATCCCTGGACTCTCCAAGGATCCCTGGACTCTCTAAGGATCCCTGGACTCTCTAAGGATCCCTGGACTCTCCAAGGATCCCTGGACTCTCTAAGGATCCCTGGACTCTCTCCAAGGATTCCTGGACTCTCTAAGGATCCCTGGACTCTCTCTAAGGATCCCTGGACTCTCTCTAAGGATCCCTGGACTCTCTAAGGATCCCTGGACTCTCTAAGGATCCCTGGACTCTCTCTAAGGATCCCTGGACTCTCTAAGGATCCCTGGACTCTCTCTAAGGATCCCTGGACTGTCTAAGGATCCCTGGACTCTCTCTAAGGATCCCTGGACTCTCTCTAAGGATCCCTGGACTCTCTAAGGATCCCTGGACTCTCTCTAAGGATCCCTGAACTCTCTAAGGATCCCTGGACTCTCCAAGGATCCCTGGACTCTCCAAGGATCCCTGGACTCTCTAAGGATCCCTGGACTCTCTCTAAGGATCCCTGGACTCTCTCTAAGGAGTCCTGGACTCTCTCTAAGGATCCCTGGACTGTCTTCAAGGATCCCTGGACTCTCTCTAAGGATCCCTGGACTCTCTAAGGATCCCTGGACTCTCTAAGGATCCCTGGACTCTCCAAGGATTCCTGGACTCTCTCTAAGGAGTCCTGGACTCTCTAAGGATCCCTGGACTCTCTAAGGATCCCTGGACTCTCTAAGGATCCCTGGACTCTCTCTAAGGATCCCTGGACTGTCTTCAAGGATCCCTGGACTCTCTCTAAGGATCCCTGGACTCTCTAAGGATCCCTGGACTCTCTAAGGATCCCTGGACTCTCTAAGGATCCCTGGACTCTCCAAGGATTCCTGGACTCTCTCTAAGGAGTCCTGGACTCTCTAAGGATCCCTGGACTCTCTCTAAGGATCCCTGGACTCTCTCTAAGGAGTCCTGGACTCTCTAAGGATCCCTGGACTCTCTAAGGATCCCTGGACTCTCTAAGGATCCCTAAACTCTCTAAGGATCCCTGGACTCTCCAAGGATCCCTGGACTCTCTAAGGATCCCTGGACTGTCTTCAAGGATCCCTGGACTCTCTCTAAGGATCCCTGGACTCTCTAAGGATCCCTGGACTCTCTAAGGATCCCTGGACTCTCCAAGGATTCCTGGACTCTCCAAGGATCCCTGGACTCTCTCTAAGGATCCCTGGACTCTCTCTAAGGAGTCCTGGACTCTCTAAGGATCCCTGGACTCTCTCTAAGGATCCCTGGACTCTCTCTAAGGAGTCCTGGACTCTCTAAGGATCCCTGGACTCTCTCTAAGGATCCCTGGACTCTCTCTAAGGATCCCTGGACTCTCTCCAAGGATCCCTGGACTCTCTCTAAGGAGTCCTGGACTCTCTAAGGATCCCTGGACTCTCTCTAAGGAGTCCTGGACTCTCTCCAAGGATCCCTGGACTCTCTCTAAGGATCCCTGGACTCTCTAAGGATCCCTGGACTCTCTCCAAGGATTCCTGGACTGTCTTCAAGGATCCCTGGACTCTCTCCAAGGATCCCTGGACTCTCTAAGGATCCCTGGACTCTCTAAGGATCCCTGGACTGTCTTCAAGGATCCCTGGACTCTCTCCAAGGATCCCTGGACTCTCTAAGGATCCCTGGACTCTCTAAGGATCCCTGGACTCTCCAAGGATCCCTGGACTCTCTAAGGATCCCTGGACTCTCTAAGGATCCCTGGACTCTCCAAGGATCCCTGGACTCTCTAAGGATCCCTGGACTCTCCAAGGATCCCTGGACTCTCTAAGGATCCCTGGACTCTCTAAGGATCCCTGGACTCTCTAAGGATCCCTGGACTCTCTCCAAGGATTCCTGGACTCTCTAAGGATCCCTGGACTCTCTCTAAGGATCCCTGGACTGTCTTCAAGGATCCCTGGACTCTCTCTAAGGATCCCTGGACTCTCTAAGGATCCCTGGACTCTCTAAGGATCCCTGGACTCTCTCTAAGGATCCCTGGACTCTCTAAGGATCCCTGGACTCTCTCTAAGGATCCCTGAACTCTCTAAGGATCCCTGGACTCTCTCTAAGGATTCCTGGACTCTCTAAGGATCCCTGGACTCTCTAAGGATCCCTGGACTCTCTCTAAGGATCCCTGAACTCTCTAAGGATTCCTGGACTCTCTAAGGATCCCTGGACTCTCTAAGGATCCCTGGACTCTCTCTAAGGATCCCTGAACTCTCTAAGGATCCCTGGACTCTCTCCAAGGATCCCTGGACTCTCTCTAAGGATCCCTGGACTCTCTCCAAGGATCCTTGGACTCTCTCTAAGGATCCCTGGACTCTCTCTAAGGATCCCTGGACTCTCTAAGGATCCCTGGACTGTCTTCAAGGATCCCTGGACTCTCTCTAAGGATCCCTGGACTCTCCAAGGATCCCTGGACTCTCTAAGGATCCCTGGACTGTCTTCAAGGATCCCTGGACTATCTCTAAGGATCCCTGGACTCTCTAAGGATCCCTGGACTCTCTAAGGATCCCTGGACTCTCCAAGGATTCCTGGACTCTCCAAGGATCCCTGGACTCTCTCTAAGGATCCCTGGACTCTCTCTAAGGAGTCCTGGACTCTCTAAGGATCCCTGGACTCTCTCTAAGGATCCCTGGACTCTCTCTAAGGAGTCCTGGACTCTCTAAGGATCCCTGGACTGTCTCTAAGGATCCCTGGACTCTCTCTAAGGAGTCCTGGACTCTCTCCAAGGATCCCTGGACTCTCTCTAAGGATCCCTGGACTCTCTAAGGATCCCTGGACTCTCTCCAAGGATTCCTGGACTGTCTTCAAGGATCCCTGGACTCTCTCCAAGGATCCCTGGACTCTCTAAGGATCCCTGGACTCTCTAAGGATCCCTGGACTGTCTTCAAGGATCCCTGGACTCTCTCCAAGGATCCCTGGACTCTCTAAGGATCCCTGGACTCTCTAAGGATCCCTGGACTCTCCAAGGATCCCTGGACTCTCTAAGGATCCCTGGACTCTCTAAGGATCCCTGGACTCTCCAAGGATCCCTGGACTCTCTAAGGATCCCTGGACTCTCTCCAAGGATTCCTGGACTCTCTAAGGATCCCTGGACTCTCTCTAAGGATCCCTGGACTCTCTCTAAGGATCCCTGGACTCTCTAAGGATCCCTGGACTCTCTAAGGATCCCTGGACTCTCTCTAAGGATCCCTGGACTCTCTAAGGATCCCTGGACTCTCTCTAAGGATCCCTGGACTGTCTAAGGATCCCTGGACTCTCTCTAAGGATCCCTGGACTCTCTCTAAGGATCCCTGGACTCTCTAAGGATCCCTGGACTCTCTCTAAGGATCCCTGAACTCTCTAAGGATCCCTGGACTCTCTCCAAGGATCCCTGGACTCTCTCTAAGGATCCCTGGACTCTCTCCAAGGATCCTTGGACTCTCTCTAAGGATCCCTGGACTCTCTCTAAGGATCCCTGGACTCTCTCCAAGGATCCTTGGACTCTCTCTAAGGATCCCTGGACTCTCTCTAAGGATCCCTGGACTCTCTCTAAGGATCCCTGGACTCTCCAAGGATCCCTGGACTCTCTAAGGATCCCTGGACTCTCTCCAAGGATCCCTGGACTGTCCAAGGATCCCTGGACTCTCTAAGGATCCCTGGACTCTCTCTAAGGATTCCTGGACTCTCTAAGGATCCCTGGACTCTCTAAGGATCCCTGGACTCCCTCTAAGGACCCCTGGACTCTCTCTAAGGACCCCTGGACTTTCAAAGGATTCCAGGACATCTAAAACCTCCTCAGTCTCTTAAATGACCCATTAAGTCCCCCCTCAACCTACTCAGGACCCCTGAAACCAGCTCCAGGACCCTGAAACCAGCTCCAGGACCGTGAAACCAGCTCCAGGACCCTGAAACCAGCTCCAGGACCGTGAAACCAGCTCCAGGACCCTGAAACCAGCTCCAGGACCGTGAAACCAGCTCCAGGACCGTGAAACCAGCTCCAGGACCCTGAAACCAGCTCCAGGACTGTGAAACCAGCTCCAGGACCGTGAAACCAGCTCCAGGACCGTGAAACCAGCTCCAGGACCGTGAAACCAGCTCCAGGACCGTGCACGTCACCACCCCTGACCCGTCCTGACTACTACCCCTGTGTGTATGATTGGTGACACATGTCAATTCATGGGTATCAAATCTCCTCAAAGATCCCAGAACGTCTTCAAGGACCTCTTGACTGTCTTTAAGGACCCTAAAAGTCTCCGAGGACCTCCTAGCACTGCCTTGAGGACCACTGGAACCTCTTTGGGGGCCCCTAGAACTACCTTGATGGCAAAATGGACCTCCTCAAGGAACCCTACAACTTCTTCAAGGACCCCTGGAGCTTCCTAGGACCCATCACCTGTATTTAAGGACCCTAACAACCTCTTTAATTATACACAATGATGTGTACTATTACTGTGTGTGTGTGTGTGTGTGTGTGTGTGTGTGTGTGTGTGTGTGTTACCCGTCTCCTGGGTTTGTACAGGTTCCCCGTGAGGACGTGATGCGTCTCGGTGTCCTCCTCGTCTTTGGCTCCGGGGACATTATCGATGACCTGGAGGTCCAGACACACACCGCTGCCGTTCTCACGCCTGGAACACACCAACAACACGCCAAAAACACGTCAACAACACGCCAACAACACGCCAACAACACGCCAACAACACGTCAACAACACGCCAACAACACGCCAACAACACGTCAACAACACGCCAACAACACATCAACAACACACCAACAACACGTCAACAACACGCCTGGAACACACCAACAACACGCCAACAACACGTCAACAACACGCCAACAACACATCAACAACACACCAACAACACGTCAACAACACATCAACAACACACCAACAACACGTCAACAACACGCCAACAACACGTCAACAACACGGCAACAACACGTCAACAACACGTCAACAACACGCCAACAACACATCAACAACACACCAACAACACGTCAACAACACGCCTGGAACACACCAACAACACGCCAACAACACGTCAACAACACGCCAACAACACATCAACAACACACCAACAACACGTCAACAACACGCCAACAACATGCCAACAACACGTCAACAACACGCCAACAACACGTCAACAACACGTCAACAACACACCAACAACACGTCAACAACACGTCAACAACACGCCAACAACACGTCAACAACACGCCAACAACACGCCAACAACAGGTCAACAACACACCAACAACACGTCAACAACACGTCAACAACACGTCAATAATACACCAACATGCCAACAACACGTCAACAACAGGTCAACAACACACCAACAACACGTCAACAACACGCCAACAACACGTCAACAACACGTCAACAATACACCAACATGCCAACAACACGTCAACAACACGTCAACAACACGCCAACAACACGTCAACAACACGTCAACAACACGTCAACAATACACCAACACGTCAACAATACATCAACAACACGCCAACAACACGTTAACAACACGTCAAAAATACACCAACAACACGCCAACAACACGTCAACAACACGTCAACAATACACCAACAACACGCCAACAACACGTCAACAATACACCAACACGCCAACAACACCGTCATGTGACTCATGCAGACGGTCATGTGACTCATGTAGACGGTCATGTGACTCATGTAGACGGTCATGTGACTCAAGTAGACGGTCATGTGACTCAAGTAGACGGTCATGTGACTCACAGGTAGTTGGTGACGTTGGTGACCTCGGGGAACGAGGCTCTGCTGGCCATCGAGGGCAGAGACAGTCTGGCTGAGGTCAGGACGTTGCCTCCCTAGAAACACACACAGGTCAAAGGTCAATACTCTTCCTGTCTGTCTTTAAGGACCACATTGCCCAGAAGCCCTAGAGACTAAGGCTCCTCCTCTCCTCCTCCTCTCCTCCTCCTCCTCCTCCTCCTCCTTCTCCTCCTCCTCCTCCTCCTCCTCCTCCTCCTCCCCTCCTCCCTCCCTCTTCCTCCTCCTCCTTCTCCCTCTCCTCCTCCTCCCTCCTCCTCCTCCCTCTCCTCCTCTCCTCCTCCTCCTCTCCTCCTCCTCCTCTCCTCCTCCTCTCCTCCTCCCTCTCCTCTCCTCTTCCTCCTCCTCCTCCTCCTCCTCCCTCTCATCCTCTTCCTCCTCTTCCTCCTCCTCTCTACTCCTCCTCCTCCCTCTCCTCCTCTCTCCTCCTCCTCCTCCTCCCTCTCATCCTCTTCCTC